>NC_061115.1:36470159-36501936 GCF_002878395.1 Capsicum annuum
TTTTAAAAAAGAATGACCCCTTTCCTCTTTTGGCAATACTTTAATTTCAATTTTTCACATGACATGTTTAGGACCACAAGATTAAAGGGTATTTTGGTACATTTGACACAACTTTAATTTAAGGTCACAAGATTCAAAAGTATTCTTTATTTTTTAAAACTTTGTGTCAAGTCAAAGTAGGTCATTTTTTTTTAAATGGAGGGAGTAATAAATTACCTTTAATTTTAAACTGAACAGATGTAAAGAAACATAGCAAAAATAAAAGAATACGGGATGATATAACGCATGAACCCACAAATCACATTTACTGTATTTTTATATGAGTATTTATTTAATTTTATTTATGTGCCGCATGGAACCACATCAATTCAAGATATTTTCACTCTTTATTAATTTATTTTGAGGTTTAAAATAAGCAAATTGGCCAACTTATCCACATGCCAAAAAGTGAATGGAGCCGCTCTTAACTTTTGTTGGTTGAGTCTCAACCATAGTAAAATTTCTCCACATGAACCTATGTATTTTAGCCTAACCTCATCTCATCTACCAGTACATTAAAAGTACTGACTGCATACTTTCTTCGCGCTATGATGTCTTATATCATAGGTTCAGATGCTCAGTTTCCTAACCGCGCTTAGACATTTCAGCTTATCAGCAGCAACAATTGTGTTGAGTCCTCATATATCGAGAACTGTTATTTTATTTCAGTATTTTCGTATTTTATTTCAATTAGTGTAGTTTAGAGTTAGTTGGAGCCTGTCCCATCAACTCTTCAGTCAGTTTAGAGGCGTCTAGACATTCAGTCAATCAGTTAGATAGTCAGTCGGTTTTATCAGATATTTTCAGTCATTCAGACACATTTTGATACATATTTTAGCATCGAGTTTTACATTATCTTATCAGTATTTAAACCTTATGGCGTTTCCAGTTTACTTCCATATATGTGTATTTTATTATTTTATTTAGTTCTCACAGCAGGTACCATCTCATGGGTTAGCTTGTGGTCACTTGTGGCCGTAAGCACTGTTATCACGACTAGGGGGTAGCCTCGAGTCGTGATATTAGACCTGCTTACAGAAAAGTTCCCAACAGTGGCTCAAACCATATCTCCTAACAAGTCGGTAAGTGTAATATCTGTATAAGATTAACTACACATGAATATATAAGAAAAGACTAAATACACGATTACAAACACGTAAATAGAAGTGGAAATAATGCAATGCAATGGGATGATAACGATTTAAGCCACCACATGTCTCATTGTATACACCTTTCAACCATAAGTTTCACGACAAGACATATGGATGTTCTTAACCCATATACTTTAATAATTTCAAACTTATATCTCAATCAACTTTGACAAAAAAATCCTCGGTCAAGTTTCTATAAAGTATTTTATTTTATTTTAAAATCAATGTTTCTCTGTTGTACCAATTCTATATATATTGATGAATGAAATATGGATGCATGCTCATAACCAAAATAATCTCATACAATGAGTCAAGTCAATATGGTATTAAATGAGCTGAAATCTCAATAACTCATGATACAAGCTATCATATGTCACCATAATAATTAATAGTCATGTAAGACATCAATAATATCAGTTCAAGTCTCCACTCAAGCATCACAATAACGAAAGATGAAAATTAGTACTCAAATAAGACTAATATCAACCCTAACTCGAGCATCACAACGATAATAATCCCTCAAGTCAACAATTATACTAAAATAGGCCCCCAAACAAACAACACAATACTATAATTATCTCAAAAATATGAATATCACAATGCAATACCCTTACCATAACATATTTTATTTGAATGGTTAAATATCTAACCCAGTATGAACAAAGTTAAGTCATAACCTACCTCAAAAAGTCAAAATACGAGCCTGGACCCTTCAATACGGAGCCTTTCTTCTCTGCATGACTTCAAAATGAAACAAATTTATTCAAAATGTAATCTACACATCAAAAGGAGTCTAATGATATCCATATTAGTTATTTTCATACTGGATTCAAAAATAGTTCAAAGAAAATCGATCTTGAAGGAAAAAGGGTAAAACTAAAATTTTATTTAAGAATCAAGTTTTCCATGCCTCGATTGGATGTTAGTGGAAGCCACCCCATTCTCTAGTGGGAGAATCAATTACCCTAGAATCATTAACCAAGACTTAGAAAAATAAGGGAACAATCCCATTAATAGTTCAAAGGATATTCAAAACTAAAATAGAATTGTGGAACATAGTTCTAAATAAATAATCCTCCCTAGGACACAAAAATCGATATACCGAAACTGCTAAAGAATTATCAAGAAGGGGATGCAACCCGAAAAACTAAGGAATGTGCATAAGTCCATTAAAGGACTCAACAATCAAGAAGGATACATAGTATGACGAAATATGCTGCTCACCCTTAAATCAGGAGTCCAACTCTAGAATCACAAGTGAGGTCTTGCAGTGCCACTAGAATATGCACTACAAGAAAAAAAAGTAAGAGTAAGAGTAGTATCAGTACACAAGAAACAACACTTTACTAATAGGGTTATTTGGCTAACACAATTTGAGAAATATGAACACTTAACCATAAAATAGTACAACAAGTTAATAGATGTCCACCTTAACTTCACCTTAGTACAACAAGCAACATTTAGAACTTTTTAGAATCAATAACAATAAGTCAAATATGGGTACAAATATGTCGGTCAAGTCAATCAAGTCAATTAAGTTAACTAACAAGAATCGAGTACACAATTATATAATTTTCTGTTCACAACCATCAAACTCATCATACCTTGTACATACACGCTAAGGGTATTATAACCACCCTCTAGTTATAAACTTTGGGGGATATGTTCTGTACATGTATTAAATTCTAGATACAAGTGTATGTCAACCTTATTCCACCAATATCCCATGAGAATATCCAAATACGGAAACACTTCACAATCAATAATAGAATATAAGAGAATCACATAATGTAAGGATAATATCCAACACTTGTAACATCCATAAACATTACATATAATTTAGTGAAATGTGACCACACTTAATAACATGCATCAATAAGTAAGACTAAGAAAAATTTAACATGCATATATAACACAAATTAGATTTAACTATGCAACCATCACCTACCTCAATCCAAGCTTGAACAACTCAATTAAGTCAAAACCTTACCTTTCCATGTAATTTCAACTTGGTTTTGGTCTAAAAACAAATACAAAACACATAATCAATACAATGACCTACCCCATTGGGGATTATAACTCATTTCCAACCCCTAAGGCCAAGTTCATAATCATTTCCTCCCCATTCTACTACTTTTATCCCATAATTCACCAAAAACTATCAATTTCATGAATAATTTAGCGAAGTAACTACATGCAAGGGTAATTTAATGATCATTACTCAAAACTCAAAAAAATTATACCTTAATTACTCTAAAAAAAAACAACTAAAACAAGCCCTTAACCTTTTCCAAATTACATAAACAATAATTCTAGGGCTAGTTTATCGATTTACTAGATAATGGGGATGAAATATCTACTTTAATGAAGAAAAATGATAGAAAACCAAGTATTTTTTCCCAAATCGCCATTGTAGAAGCTCTAAGACATGCTTTACAAGAATGAATCAATTTTTCACAACCCAAAAACAAGGGTCATGATGGAACTTATTGAGGCAAACTTTGACAAGTAAGTCACTCACCCAAACTGATACACATAGGAAAAAGATAGAAATACCCCAACGGTGACGCTTCTAGAACGAAGCCGAACCACAAAAATATAATAAAAGTGGAAAGAATAAAATCAACACATGCAGCCATAACTCTATAAACCTAATGTCAAAGGTGTAAGGATTACAAATACTATCTAGGAGTGAAATATATTTGAAAAATAACCACATAGGAATAATATGTCTCTGAATACTAATAAAGACACAACTAATAGAGAAAGATAGAGGTGAACTCCGAATGTATCAATGTCCAACATTTACCTAGAGTAGTCTAAAGGCGCCCAAAATTAATCAGTCTGAGGCGCACCCAAACCTGAAGCTGCACAAAAAGGGTAAAGTAGGAGTGAGTATGGTCCACTTATACTCAGTAAGTATCATAGGCCAATCGAGCAAAGTAGAAAATAAAGCATACAAAATACACACTAAGGCACGTCACCTGAAATCAGACAATATCCCATAACAATAGCCCACACCACTTGCACTACCATTTCTAATATATCACATATATTATAATATCACATAAGAATAGGATACAAGTACGTAGTATACCACATATTAGTAGAACATGTATATACAAGATCATAAAATATAAGTAAAGGAAGATACAAAAATTATATTGATGACAAGTCATTATGGTAGTACAACATCACGCAACACAATAAAGTAAATGCAATTTATATGATGATGATGGTGATGCATGAGGTCATCACACAACCTCTAGGATCATTGCACAATCCCTGTATATACCTACGGAGCTAAAGCTTCTCGATGTAGGACCCATGGGGGGTTCTTCAACCCATATACAATCCATATATCTCATATATCCTTTATGGCATATCCCTCGAAAAAGGTTTTATAAGATGTTACAATATCTCCTCCCCGGCACCTCTTTGGGAGGGTTGTAAAAAGGTGTTGTCAGTATTTCTCAGATGTTGCCATAGTGGTATCAATGTTTCATGAATGAGTATGATATGAGGATGTAATGATGACAATCAATCAAAATGAGTATTTTCACAACCAACCATATGATATATTTCCACAACCAACTAAAATGATATATTTTCACAACCGTGTGATCCAACATCTACTCATTATTTCAGTTTCATCCTTGAATTTCCATATGTCTCAAATGCCAATAAAATATGAATATAATCATAATGCACCAATGGTACCATATTAAGCATCTTAATGATACAATACAATTATTCACATGTATTCCAGGCTATCAATATCATATAGGACCCCACATGGCCACACATATCACATAATAACTCAATTTCGACAATTACATCACATGTAGGCTCCCACACGGGCATAATAAATAAAAAATAATTTTTCATGATTGGTTTTTACTTTTAACATCCATTTTGTACCATCATTTACTACCCAACCCAGTCTAAAAGAGTTAACCAGTAATTTATCTTAAAAGCCAAAATTGTTCTGCTACACTTCGAACTTATAAGCTGAAATATATGCATCAAAACAAAACCAATGATACTCATACTGACAACTTTTGGTTTGGGGTCAAAACAGACCCCTGAAATGGAGTTTCCAAAAAAGAAGGGTAAAATCATAACTTAACTTCAAACACGCATTTTACAGATTTTTAGGAACATACAAATTCAAACCCGAGTCAAATTGAGTCATTATGAGGTTCAAATCGAAGAAAAACCATTTTTAAGCTTTACTGGATAAAATCTTTAAAATTTGGGTTAAAATCAAGAATCAAAGTTGATTTGAAGCTTAAATTGATGAAAACTTAGTAATTATAAGATTAAAGTATTATTCAAGTGAAAAAGAGTGAAATTTGAGTTTAAAATCAAGCCCTAAGATTTTTGGGGTTTTGAGAAATTAATCAAGAAATTACTAAGAACAGGCTAAATTCTTACCTTAAATCCGAAATAGAATTAAGAAATAGATGTTAATCTAGCTATCCAAGATCCCACAAGCTTCACTTTTAAGCTCGCACACTATTTTAGGGTTTAACTCTCAAGAGATAAGATGAAAAATGAGCAAAATGGGTTCAAAAACTGCTATTAATAGTGCAGATTTTCTGCACCAGCTATAAATAAAAGAGTTGTTTTTTAATTTTAAGTCAAATCCGGACTTTGATGGGTACCCGAGATTCATTCGGAGTCTGATATATGCAAACGGACTATGAAACCACACTAAATTCGACATTCCAAATTCGTTGGCAAAGTTGAATTTTTGAAAAATCATCATTTTCACTGAGTTGACCTCCGAAACTCAATATCACAATTTTTCAAACTGAAGATCAAAATTAGATTTAAAAGTCATAAAATCACACTAAATATGCTTCCACCTTAAAATCAATGTTTTGGATCTTCTGGTGAAGTAGGATTTTTCTTCTGAGGTCGTTTCAACCAAATGTGGGTCCCACACCCTATTTCTAATTTTTCAACTTTTTAGATCGAAATGAGCTTGGGTGTGCCGGGACTCAAACCAAAGGTATACCCAAACTAAAATCAATATTCTGGAGTTGCTGGAGTAGTGTGTTCATCCATCCAACGCACGAATCAAAAGATATCCACATAAGTCCAAAATAAGGCTCTCGAAGCCATAAAAATTCATAATATCACACAAATGATACCAAAATGCATCAAAAATTATGTCAATCACCCCCACACCCCAGAAATACCATAATACAAATATGGAGAGGGATAAAATAGTCAAATCATACAAAATCATAAATTTTACAAATTTTATCAAAATTTTCTGGTCATTACGCATAATTAGGGTTTTTCTAAATAAATAACAATTCATGTCGTTATAACAACATATGTCACTATACTAGCATTTTATAGCAAATAGTATATATAACGGCATATCCATAGTGACATAGTCACTATAGCAGCATAGCTATAGCGGCGTAATTGCTATAGCAGCCTTTGACTGTGTTGATCGATCGCTGTAGTGGGGCCTATTGCAACATGCATGGCGCTATAGAGACATGGATAGGATAGAATGTCTAATTGTTACAAAAATAATCCCCTTTCTTCACAACACACCTTAAACCCAAGACATCATGAGCAATACCTTTTATGCTAAGATCGAATCCGGTAGTTTTACTTACCTAAATTCTATTTTAGAAAGTCCTATGGGTTCATTATAATATTGACTAACTAAAAAATAGAAAAAAAATACCGCCACATATACCTATTCCATTCTCAAATTTTCTAGACAACACTTTATTTATATTTCATTCAAGACTAGCCTAGCCTGAAAATTATAACTTCAAGTCTTGGAAAAATCTTAACTCAATTTTTTAAATAAGAAACTCACTGGTAATGATAAAAAGGGTCAATACATACAGGATCCTATGTATGAAAGTCCATTAAAAAATAAATTGAAATCATCGAAAAACTATTTTCTAACTTTACATGATAAAAACCCAAAATCCTAATTTGAAATCCTGGTTTTAAAGTTGTTTTGAAGGTGAAATCAATAGAAAATGATAAAAATATAAGTTTAGAGTTTACCCACACAAGATTGATAAAAGTCCTCTTTAAAATAGCTAAGAACCGAGCTTTTGAAGTCTAAAAATGATTTAAATAAGATTTTGGATGAGAAAGGAAATTAAATTCTGATCAGGTGTAATTTATTTTTTGTGAATACGGGCCCCAAAACATGAATGCTAAGATCAACCAAAACCAAGTTTCGCAAATACAGTAAAACTATCGTGGTCACAATGAATATTGACCCAGATCCGGACCCACTATTCTTTCATGAATGAGGTGTCTTCGTCACTTTTTTGATGAATAATATTTTTCTTCTCCGCAATCAGGACCAAGGGCCTACAAATGCAAAGAACGATTCATGAGGCAGCAGAAATCAGCAAAACTAGCAGGGCACAAGTATAGAAATATCATTGAATGAACCCTTGAAATTTGTTCGGGACACCACACAAATAAATCAATAATGGTACTAGGCTATTTTTGATATTTCAAATATAATGGAACCATTAGATTTATCTAAATAGTTTGTTTTCAAAAAATTAATCCCTGGACCTCTTTAGGCTAAATTTAATGAGTTTCATATTTAATAGGTCAAAACAAAATATAAAGGCTCAGAACCTGAATCATCTACTAACTCAAAATCAATATTCTCGATCTAGTGGAACTAACAAATTATCATATGATGCTCGGATCATAAAATATTGACAAAAGTTAATCTATCCACTCATAAGGCTACTCAAAACCTCAAAAACTCTCAAACTAATCCCGAACACTTCAGGAACTCTATAAACCATCTCTACAAGTCATAAATGGTATACAATAACTAAATAGGCAAATTGTCAAAATATAGAAAAAGATGAAAATCACAAGGATTGTTATAGTATTACTGACTCAAAATGAGGTATGTCTGTGTTGGTATTACAAACATATGCCAAATAAGAGAGGCAACCCTTCTCAAAGAACTATTGTTTCTTCAAAAATAAAATCATACTTTTCAAGTATAATGACTTGACACAAAATATACTGACACATAGCAGAAAGTAGAACCATGATCAAATAAGATTAAAGTTGGTCAATAGCATACTAGATCAATACTTGTGATAGTTGCATCAGAGGCCCCTGCCTTTGGTCTACCAAAAAAGCATAATAATGTGAATGGTCACCTTCTGTATGAGCAACTTCTCTACCACCATCCCTTTTGATATAAAAAAATAAAAATAAGATAGAAATTAAAGATAAAAACTAAAGAAAGATAGACACAATTAGATTAAAGGAATAAAAATATATAATGGTAAAACTAATTAAAACATCACTTAATTATGAGCTAAAAGCACCTAATCTATTAGAATCATCAAGAAGGTCTTCAATCTTCAAAAACTAATGGTCCAACCTTAATATCAAACTATTTATACTAAGGTTAAAAAGGTAAGGTAAGACTAATTCCTTCATTTAAATTACAATCTAATTTAAATGGTAGACACTTAACGTATTAAATATCTTTAAGTATTATATGTTACAACCTTTCAAAGATTCCATCTTTATCCATAAAGCTTGCAATGCTTGAATGTTCTTAGTTTGACTCCCTATAAAGGCCTTCTTAGAGTAGTGTCATTTTGATGTACATCACTCTCCCCTTCTTCAAAATAATTTGTCCTCAAATTTGCCAAACCTATAACAGAAAAAGATAAACCACTAACATTAAAAGTTTTATGTATTAAATAGTCAGTTGGTAAATTCACTTTGTAAGTATTATCTCCAATTTTCTCAAGTACTTGAAAAGGTCCATCTCCTTTTGGCATAAGCATGTTCTTCCTTTTGCTTGAAAATTTATCTTTCCAAAATTTAACTCATACCTAATCACCAAGTGCAAAGGTGACTTTTTTTAGTCCCTTGTTGACTCTTTTGGTCGCATCTTTGTTGGTCTTCTTAATTTGCAATCTTATTTTATCATGGATGTTCTTCATAAATTTTACCTTAGATTTTGTATATATACTTACAATAAAATCTTTGGGAAAAGGAGTTAATCCAGTGAAGTCAAGGAATTCATGCCATAAACATATTCAAGAAAGATTAAACCAGTAAATCTATGAATAGTCCTATTATATACAAACTCAATTAAGGGCAATTGATCCTCCTAAGAAGTTAACTTTACTTTAACCATAGCTCTAAGAATGTTACCTAAAGTTCTATTAACCACCTCCGTTTGACCATTTGAGCATGAAAAGATGAAAAAAATAAATTGGCTCCCAAATTTCCCCACAAACACCTCCAAAAATGGCTATAAAATTTTGAATCTCTATCAATAACAATTATTTGGGGAACACCATGAAATTTCAACACATCATGAACAAATATAGTAGAAACATGAGATATATCATCACTTTTAAGACAAGTAATAAGGTGGGCCATTTTAGAAAATTTATCCATAATAATAAAGGTGTTATCCTTACCATTACTAGTCCTGAGAAGACCAACAACAAAATTCCTGAAAATATCTGACCAACAACCAGTAAGAATAGGAAAAGGGCCATACAATTCAGGGGGTTGGTTACAAGATTTAGCATGCTTACAATCCAAACATCTAGAAGTAATTCTCTCTACATCTCTTATCATCTTAGGTCAAAAAAATATTCACTAAGAATAGCTCAGGTTTTTGACACTCCAAAATGGCCCATCAAACCTCTATTATTTGCCTCTTTCACCAATAAATATCTTCATGAAGATAGAGGTACACAAAGCTTTCCATTTATTAACAAATAACTCTTTTTCAATTCAAATCTAGGAGTTTTAGTTTCATTACTCTCCTTAACAACTTGCACACACCTAATCAAGATCACTTGAAATTCTCCAAAGACTTTTCCAAAATCATCATTATTAGAATATAACTCTTTCAAACTCACAAAACCTATTAAACTAGAAGTCAAGGTATTCATCAATGCATATCTTCTAGATAAAGAATTTAACTTAATATTCTCTTTTCCTTGCTTATAATTTATCACATATGGAAAAGACTCGATGAACTCTATCAACTTGGCATGCCTCTTATTAAGCTTATTTTGGACCGTAATGTTCTTTGAAATCTCACGATTGGTGCTAATCACTAACTCCATATGCCACAAATAAATGCCAGTTTGCTAAATCTCTCACTAGGGCATAGAGTTCTTTATCATAGGTAGAATATTGTTATGGAGCTCCTTTTAATTTCTCACTAAATAAGCAATGGATTTCCCTTCTTGCATCAAGACCACACCAATGCCTACTCCACTAAGCATCACACTCAATTTTAAATATTTTCTTAAAGTTGGGAAATTCAAGTAACAGAGTGGAACTAAATTTCTCTTTAAAGATTCTAAAGGATTCTTCTTATTTTCCACCCCAAATGAATGGCTTATTCTTCTTAATGACCTCAGTGAGAGGAGCGACTAAATATCTAAAACCTTTTACAAATCTCCTATAAAACTTGTTAGACTATGGAAGCTTCTAACATCACTAATGGATTTAGGGGCTGACCAACTTCTAATAGCTTCTACCATTTCATAATCCATCTCAACTTCTCTTGAACTTAAATAAAGCCAAGGAAAACAACTTGGTCCATAGAAAAAGAGCACTTTTTAAAATTCACATACAAGTTTTTCATTTATCAACATTTCAAATATCATTCTCAAATATTGCACATTATCATCCAAACACTTGATACAAACCAAAATATCATCAAAATAAACCAAATCAAAATTGTTACTAAATAATTTAACCACATGATTCATTAACTGTATAAAAGTACTTGGTACATTGGTTAGCCCAAAACGCATCACCATTCATTATATAATCTAAACTTACTTTTAAAAGTTGTTTTTCATTCATCAATGGATTTTATTAAAATTTGATAATATTTGTTTCTCAAATAAATTTTATAGGATAAGATAGAACCAGATAATTCATCTAGCATATCATTAAGTCTAGGAAAGTAATTTTAATATTTTATTGTAATATTATTAATGGCTCAACCTAAACACACATCCTTCATGTCCCATCCTTCTTGGATATTAGAATCACGAGAATCGCGTATGGGCATAAACTTTCTATCACCAAAATATTAGTCAAAAGTTCCTCAACTTTTCTTTACAATTCTTTAGTCTCTTGAGGATTGTTCTTATAAGCTACTTCATTGGGTATTTGAGAAGCTGATACAAAATCAATTTCATGCTTTATTTCTCTCAAAGAAGGTAATCTACTTAATATTTCTTTTGAAAATAGATCTTCATAACCTTACAACAAAGAAGAAACAACACTTGGCAAAGACAAAAAGGTTAGTGCATTATTAGAAAGCAAAAAATAACCTTTAGGTTTAATAAATATAACATGAGTAGCATCCTCAATGTTTATCTCTTTTATGCTCTCTTATTCTTGCAAAATCATGCACATATTCTCTCTTCCTGTAATTATTTGCTTTTTTTGCACACCTCTTTGGATTTATGATAACTCATTCTTACTTGAGCTCTCAACCTCTCTTTGTTCCTCTCTTGAGTTATCATGTTTTTCTCTCTTACTCCTCTCTTTATTTCCTCTCTCAAGTTTTTATTACAACTCCCATTTATCTAATATTCTTCATTCAATTTAAAAAGAGAAAGTGGGTTATGAATGTGTTTTCTGACATCCTTAACCAATGCAGATTTATTTAACCTTCTATCATGTTTAGTCCCTACATCATATTCTCATGGCCTTCCCAATAATAAATGAAAAGCTTGCATTGGTACAACATCACAAAGCACTTCATCATGATAACTTTCAATATTGAATTTTGTTAATGCTCTCTTGGCCACCTTGAGTTCACTACATTCATTGAGCCATTGCAATCAATAAGGTTTTGGATGCCTTGTTGTTGAAAGTTTCAATTGTTCTACGATATATACACTATAAATATTAACACAACTTCCACTATCAATGATAAAGAAATATAATTGCTTTTAAATTCTACACCAATTATTAAACATGTTTTCCTTCTATCAAGATCTTCCCTTGCTAGAGAACTCATACTTCTCCTTACAACAAGAATAAGTTTTCTATCAGTATTAATTTTTCCCCATCAACTTCTTCCATAAACTTATCGTCTCTGCGGTGATCTTTAACTTTATATTTTATTTGATAACCACCATAAGTAAATGCAATGATATTTCTTCTATTAAGACACTCATTTGTTTTAGGACCAAATCCTTGACATTTAAAATACTTTATTTTAGATGGAGTTTTAAGTTTAGCTTTTCTAGCTCCATCCTTGTAGTCTACCTTTGATTTTCCTTTGTCTAAGTTGAGCTTAAAGTCTTTCTTTGCATCTTTGGATTTTTCCCAAGTAGGAGATGATTTCCAAGTTTCTTATTTTTAACCCATGATGATGATGATGATGATGATGATGATGATGATGATGATGATGATGATGATGATGAAGAAGAAGAAGAAGAAGAAGAAGAAGAAGAAGAAGAAGAAGAAAAATAAGATTGCACCTTTGACTTATTCTCCTTTTGATGACCCTCCAGCTTAAGTGCTATTTGAGAAATTTCATATAAATTAGATTGATGAAGAAATTTCAAAGCTTGCCTTACCTCCTTATTTAAGCCTGAAATAAATCTTGCCACAAGCTTTACCTCTTTATAATTGACATTAGCTCGAAGCCTAGTATGCTCTAGCTCCTCGTAATATGTTTCTACACTCTTACTTCTAAACCTTTCTCTCATATTCATTTTTGTGTCATTCCAACTTGTAACAAAATATCTATTTATCAAAGCATCTCTTTCAATTTTCTCCCACCATGTAGAAGAAAAATCCTCAAGGTGACTTATAACATAATTTATTTTTTTAACATCACTCATATTATTGAGATTATATTGTATTTCAAGATACACATACAATTAAGATATTCATTTGGATCACTACTTTTTTTGAAGAATGGAAGTATAACCTTGATATTATTGAATCATCAATCTTCATCATCATTTTTTCTATTGTATTCTCCACCATCAACTGGGTACCAACCTCCATTTCCTTCCCTTCTTCCACTCCCACCTAATATCTCTTGTTGAACTTTTGTTGACTCCATAATCATAATTATCACCATCAAAATATAAATGCATTTTAAGGTTATCTTGGTCTCTCATTGAGGTCTAGTGGCTTGTGGTGGAAGATTTATTTGTTGATTTTCCTTTTTTGAAAGTATTGCTTAACAAACCCTTGGTAAAGTAGCATTAGGAGAAAGTTTATCTCGAAAAATTAAGTGAGATGAAGTTGTGTCAAGAGGATCCTTACTTGATCCCTCGTCATGTTGATCGATGAGATTGAAAACCGCAAGTGGTTGCTTTGTTATTTCTGGATTTTTCACCCTTCTGTCCATATCTTCCAATTTCTTCTTTATGTATTTCATTTCTTCCAAGAGTTTTTTAAGAAATATTTCCATTTTACTAGAGGATTTTGGATCACTTAATTTATACCTCTCTTTATCACTCAAACTCTTATATCACTCTAAGGCGAAAGAATTTTAAGGCCATTCAAAAATAAATGCACTTCATTGTAGCCTTTTACCACTCTTGAATTAGCCAATATTGAGCGTCAACACTGCCAAATTATTCACAGGTGGTAATACTTTTTTGAAATGGAGTGGAGTTTATGTAACGCCCCAGAAGTACCCCCTAGACATCACATAATGCCTAGGACTACGAATATCCCAAAGCTAATCCATAATATCTATTCATCTTGGAACTCCCATGAACGTGTACTAATATATATAAGATAATTTAAAGGAAACAACTCAATATATCAATGTCAACTTGAAACTGGGAAATCTCAAATGATTTCTTTAAATAGAAAGCTACATAGTCCAACAATACTCTACTACTAACTAGAGAGCCACTGGGATAGATCCCAGCTGACCCAAACATAAACTGAAATCAAATAACTCAGATAATGTTCAAAAATGATAAAGAGTTTAATAGTTGTGTCCTCTGACCATGGGGACTCGCCAATTATGAAGATGTAAGAAGTGATGCTAGTGATCAATGGTGTTGCTGGAAACGAGCACCTGAACCTATATTATAAGACAATGTAGAACATAGATATATATGTGTAGGTCCGTACTTCGGAATGTACTGAGTATATAGGGGTGAATGAATAAGTAAAACAAGACCTGGATATATTATTAAATCATGCATGATAAGTGTAAAGGAATTACCTTGAACAACAGTATACCTAAAAACTGTATGATCATAAAAAATGAATAATAAGGCATTCTGAATAAACTAAGTGAGTCAATACACTTAGTTTCTAAAATCTTTTCTTTTAGTCTTTATTGTGGGAAATTCTTATAATCGGCATTAGCCATGTGAGCTATCACGGAGTCCAATATCTTATCCACGTTGTGGGTAGTTATCCTATCATTGCCATCAGAATAGAACCCTGACTTAAGTTATCATTAAACTACATCCATAGTTTGAAAAGAAAACACTCTCTGGTGAGGTCTGTTAAAACTATGATGGCTTGTAGTTTTCAAAAATTAGGATACACTCATCCATATTCCCTTTCGATGATAAATACTACTCCCAAATATATATATATATATATATATATATATATATATATATATATATATACTCAAACCTAGGAAATCCACCATAAAATAGCATATGAGTTTGTAATTAGAAACCAACTATGCACCTCTTTCTTAAATCATACCCAATGGATAAAGTAGTGGATTTCAAATCTTAACTGAGATCATAAGATAAAAAATAAACTTTAACCAAGTTGTAAAACTAGTAAATTGAACTTCTAAGATTAAACATCTTGTACTCAACAACTTATGCTTAAATCTTTAAATTTATGTTTCGTTTCTTAGAATCTTCATATCAAAATACCATGCTCAAGACTTAACTTAGAATCTTTCATCAATTCATCAAACTTCAAGTCAAGATAATGAAATCATATCATAATAGTAATAGTGTAAGTCAAAACATGAATAAAGGAAACCTCTTATGCACTTTAAACTTTAAATTCACATGTGAATATCATGACTTCAAGAATATGAGAATTGGGTATGAACCCTAATTTAAATCATAAAAATTCAACTTTTAAAATCAAGTTTTCGGGCACAAGGATGAAAGAGAATCCTTGCTCAAAACCCCACATACTTGGATTAACTTGACTTGTGAAGAGAACCTAAACTTAGAGACTTGAGAGATGTCTTTCTGAGAGAAACCTAGCCTTGTTGTTCTTGAGGGTGGGAGGAGAAGGAGAGTTGTTAATTGATTAAAAATGGAGTAAAATAACTCCTTTTTCTTAAGTTATAAGTCATGGGTTCGAAGTTTTAAGAGGGGAAAAGAACAAAAGGCCCCTCATCTGAGCTTATAGAAACTTGACCGTCAGTTATCATGAGTCACCCCTACGACTCATAACATCTAGTTATGAGTTGGACTGCTGACTGTAGCCTTGACAGTAACAATAAGGTATGCACTGTTCTTGATATGAGTCGTATCTTATGACTTCTATCCATCACTCCTAATCTATATTAAAACTTAGGGATCCTTTATTATTGTCTCAATGACCCCCCTGCTCGTATAAACTTATAACGACTTGCGGGGTTAAGTCGCAATGTGACCAAAAGCATTTTTATTTTCCCACTGAGCTGATTAAGACTGAACCATATGACTCATAAAGAGTCTTAACAATTTTACGATTAAGTCATACATTCCACAGTGAACTTGAAATCACAGAGTATTACAATATAATCCCCTTAGAAACAATCATCCTCAAATGAGACTCAACTCGGATAGGGATTTTGGAACAGAATTGACTCCTCCTCAAAAACCATACAATTAAGCCTAAAACTTATCACTAGCATTTCAAGACCTAGAAACACATGATATAATATAGGAATACTTAAACATACTTAAAGATAATGAATTTATTGGAAATAATGATTTACCTTTAGTAGGAAATGAATCAAGAGAAAAGAGATGAGGGTACTTGGTCATTATGTCTACTTCAACTTCCCAAGAGGCCCCTTCGATCAATTGTTTCCTCCTGAGAACCCTTACTAAGGCTACATCCTTATTCCTAAGTCTTCAGACTTGCCTATCAAGTATTTCGATAGGAATCTCTTTATATGACAAGTTATGTTTGACTCGAATACTCTCTATTGGAACTACTAAGGATGGATTTCCAATGCACTTCTTAAGCATTGAGACATGGAAAACTGGGTAAATCATAGGTAACTCTAGCGAAAGGTCCAATTCGTAAGTGACCTCTCCTACATGTTTTACTATCTCATAGGACCAATAAATTGGGGACTCGTCTTTCCTTTCTTTCAAAATCTCATTATTCTTTTCATGGTGACACCTTCAAGAATACCCAATCACCCACTTCAAAATTGATCTTTGTTCTTCTTACATTTGAATATGATTTCTAATAGCTCTGAGTAGTCATTAGTCTTTCATGAATCAACTATACCTTTTCCATAGCCTCAAGAATAGAGTGTATCTCAATTAACGCCGTTTTACTAACCTCAAACCATCTTATAGTTGATCTACACCTTCGTCTGTACAATCTTCGAATGGAGCCATCTGAATGTTTTCATGGTAACTATTATTATAGCCAAACTCGATTAAAGGTAGATCATCATCCCAACTTTCTTTAAATTCTAAAACACACGCTCTCAGCATATCTTTCAATATCTGAATTATGCGTTTAGTCTAACCATCGGTCTACAGATGAAAAGCAGTACTAAGCTTAACCTTTATACTAAGGCCTTTCTAAAACAATTGCCAAAATTAGAAAGTAAATTATGTGCCTCTATCTGAAATGATGAACAGGGGTATCCCATAAAGCCTTACTAACTCTTGAATGAATAGGGGTATCCCATAAAGCCTTACTAACTCTAAAGTCTTAACAGGTAGGAAATGAGCTGATTTAGTCGTTCAGTCAACTATGACCTAAATCAAATCATACTGATATCTTCTACAAAGCAACCCTGTAATGAAATATATATTCACTACTTCTCATTTCCAAGTAAGGATGTTGATCTTCTGTAGCGTACCACTCGGTCTCTGGTGTTCAACCTTAATTTGTTTGCAATTAGGACATATGGCTACAAACTTGGCTATGTCATCTTAATACCATTCTACCAATAAATTTCTCGCAAATCATGGTACATCTTAGTAGCACCAGGATAAATATAGTACTTCAAACAATGAGCCTCGGCTAGTATCCTTTCCCTTAACCCATCATTGGGAACCCAAAGCTTACCTTGATAGCAAAGTACACCATCTTCCCCTTGGTAGAAAACCTTGACCTTCTATTGCTGGACTGTTTCCAATATTTGGCTAAGTATGGTATCATTACGCTATTTCTCATTTACTTTCACTACCAGAGATGATTCTGAACCATTCAAAACCACTACTCCCCCATCATCCATGGCAAGCAAACATACTGTAAACGGGCCAGTATATGTACTTATTTGGCCAAATTCCTCTTCTTCTTTCACATGAGCTACACTACCCATAGAAAATCTACTCAATATGTCGTCTACTATATTTTCCTTACTTGGATGGTAGAGAACGTTCATATCATAATTTGTCAATAACTCCAACTACCTCTTTTGGTGAAGATTTAGTTTCTTTTATGAAAATACATACTGAAGACTCTTATGGTCAGTGAAAACATCAACATTCACCCCATAAAGGTAGTTTCTCCAAATCTTCAGAGAAAACACCATAACAGCTAACTCTAAATCATGAGTAGGGTAGTTTTTTTCGTGATCCTTAAGTTGACTAGAGAAATAAGCTATTACTCTCCTATTTTTCATCAACACACAACCTAACCCAAATCTAGAAGCATAACAATACACGAAGAATCCATGAAACCCCTCTAGCAAGGCTAACACTGGTGCCGAAGTCAATCTATCTTTCAATTCCTAGAAACTCTTTTTACAATTATCTGACCATAAAAACTTCACCTTCTTTTGTGTTAGCTTAGTCAATTGTGCATCTATGAAGGAAAACCCCTCAACAAATCTTCCATAATACCTAGCAAACCCAAAAGGCTACTGAAGTCGGATGGAGTGATAGGTCTAGGCTAGTGCTTCACTGCATTAGTCTTCTGAGGATCCACATAAATACCAGTCCCTGAAATAATATGCCCCAAGAAGGTAACAGACTCCAACCAAAATTCACACTTACTAAACTTTGCATATAATTAACGGTCCTTGAGGGTTTGCAGTACTATCCTCAAATGATCCGTATGCTCTTTTTCACTCTGAGAATATACAGTATGTCAGCTATAAAGACGATGATGAACATATGCAAGTACCACTCAACACCCTATTCACCGAATCTATAAAGGTTACAGGAGCATTTGTTAGTCTAAACTACATAACCACAAACTCAAATGGACCGTACCTTGTTTGGAAAGTCATTTTAAGAATGGCATGCTCCCTGACTTTCAACTGATGGTATCTTAACCTAAAGTCAATCTTGGAAAACCACCGGGTACCCTGAACCTGATCAAACAGATCATTAATTCAAGGAATAGGGTACTTATTCTTGATAGTAACCTTATTTAGCTATCTATAGTCTATACGAATTCTGAGATTGCCATAATTATTATGCACGAATAAAAATAGAGCGCCCCACGGGGAACACTGGGTCTAATGAAACCTTTATCTAAGAGATCTTTAAGTTTCTCCTTTAACCTTTAAGTTTGGCCTTAGCCATGCAATATGGATGAACAGATATGGGTTTAGTATTAGGAATAATATCAATACCAAACTCTATTTCTCTATTAGGAGGTACCCCAGGCAGATCTTCGAGAAAAACCTCCAAAAACTCATTGACGACACGGGCTGATAGAACTATTTAGGCTCCAAACTCAATATCTTTGTCTCAAACTATGGTAAATACACCCTCTTGATATTAACTTCCTATCCTTAAGATAGGAGATAAAATGACCTTTTGGAGACACAGATACCCTCCCTCTTAAAAACTCTCATCAGGAAACTAAAACTTCACCATGTGGGTGTCACAAACTATTAATGCATAGCATAAATGGATCCAATCCATGCCTAGAATGACATCAAAATCTATCATCTATAACTCTATTAAATCTACTAGTGAGACCTTATATAGGACAGTAATAGGACACCTTTAATAAACTCGTCTAGCAATAACTGACTCGCCTACTAGGTAGAGACTGAGAAAGGCTTAGAAAGATTTCCAGGACTTACCCCAAAATTTATAGCAACAAACAGGATCAAATAGGAGAGATTTGATCCCGGTTCTAAAAACACATATACATCAAGGTGAAAGACACAAATCATACTAGTAACAATATCTCTTATTCCTGATAAGTTGGAAAAGCATAGAATTGATTTTGGCGCTGACCTCCATTAGTACTAGATAATGCACCCTACGGAGGGATAGGGTGGCGTGGTTGAGCTGCTGAATTTGTAGCTTGAGTCTGAGGATGAATATCCCTACTTTCTTGCTTAGCATACGGACACTCGTTGATTCAGTAGCCCAACTTACCATAACCATAGCAACCCCTAGTTCCTTCCGAACACTCACTGGGATAGATTCTACCATACTTTGTACATGTCGGTTAACTGGACCTCCCAACCATACTTCTCTCAGATCGAGAATTCAAATTCCTGCCCCACTAGTCTTGCCTAGTCCTAGGTGCAGGGGCACAGGATGAGGCTGGTGCAGGCAATGATGAGTGACCCTAAAATTGTGAATGACTTTCCCCTTCGAACCTTTGTTGATTGTACTCACACTGTTCAGTCTTAATTTATTTTTTCCTCTTCTCTCTTTCATTTAACTTCTCTTCCTTAATTTATTGTGCATGCATCATCAATCGAGCAATAGCCATATCTTCGATCAGCATGCTATTCTGACACTCTTTGACCATAAAATTCGATACCCCAATAACAAATTTACTCATACGGGCTCTAGAGTCAGATAACAACTCTGGAGCATACTTATCTAACTGAGTGAACTTAAGATAGTATTCATTCAATGTCATAAAGTATTGCCTCAGGTTTATTAAATCCTCTACCTTGGCCTCCCGAATCTCACGAGGAAAGAACCTGTCCAGAAAAGCATTCTGGAATACCTGCCAACTTATAGGAGTTGCATTCTCACCCCTACCATCCTTTCATGTAATGACATAACCATAAGAAACATCCTTCAACCGATAATATGGTAGTTCCACACTCTCTTCTTCAGTAACATGCATGATCTGAGTAATCTTTTTCACCTTATCGATAAAGAATTGAGGATTCACATCCACCTTTGACCCATAGAACTCAGGTGGATTCATCCTCATGAAATCCCAAATCCTGGCTGCAGCTAAATTATCATTTTCCTGAAGTGGGAATATTGCCTGTTGGTTTTCCTAAACATTAGTATTCACAGCTTGTGCCAACACTTGAAAGGTAGCCCAAAATTCTTCATGTGTGAAATTTTTATTTAGAGGATCTGTGTGTAGTGGAGGTGGTTGATCACTATTTCTATGGGTGTCTACTCAGTGCGAAGGTATATTCTGTGACATGAAAGAATAAATTAGGATAGATAGAGACAAATTCTAGCATGATAGATCATGAAAGAAAAAATTATTCCTAACACATTCTGTAGCCTTTTGATCATAAATATGGTACACTTCACACTCATGATCAATACTCTACGTAGCACGGCTTGTCTGACTCCGTAGGACTCTTTAAGAACCTAGGCTCTAATACCAAGTTTGTAACATCCCAAAGTACCCCCTGGACATCACACAATGCCTAGGACTATGGATAGCCCAAATCTAACCCATAATATCTATTCATCTTGGAACTCCCATAAAAGGTGTACTAACATATATAATATAACTAAAAGGAAACAACTCAATATATCAATGTCAACTTGAATCTGGGAAATCTCAAACGATCTCTTTAAATGAAAAGATACATAGTCTAACAAGCCTTTACCACTAACTAGAGAGCCACTAGGGCAGACCACAGCTGACCCAAATATAAACTAAAATCAAATAACTAAGATAACATTCATAAATGATCAAGAGACTGATAGTTGTGTCCTCTCACTATGAGGACTCACCAATTATCGGGATGTAGGAAGTTATGTCTGTGATCAATCGTGCTACTAAAAATGAGCAGCAGAACCTACATTATAAGATAATGTAGCACATAGACATATAGTGTGGGTCAGTACTTTGGAATTCACTAAGTATATGGGGGTGAATGCATAAGTATAATAAGAGCTGGATATATTATCAAATCATGCATGATAAGTGTAAAGGACTAACCTTGAACATGAGTAAAACTGAAAACTATATGATTATAAAACATGAATAATAAGGCATACTGAATAAACTTAGTGATTTAATACACTTGTTTCTAAAATCTTTGCTTTTAGTCTTTCTTGTAGGAGATTCTAAAAATCAATATAAACCATGTGAGCAATAAGGGAGTCCAATATCTTACCCACGTTAGGGAGAGTTTTCTTATCCTTTCCATTGGAATAGAACCTTAAATTAAGTGATAACTAAATTTAATCCATATTGGGTAAAGAAGACTCTCTCTGCCAAGGTCTCTTAAACGTACGGTGGCTCATAGTTTTATGAAAATTAGGATACACTCATCTACATTCCCTTCTCGGTGCTAAATACTACTCTCAAACATATATATATACATATATATATATATTCACACATACTAATACTTAGGAAATCCACCTTAAAATAGCATATCGGTTTGTAATTAGAAACCAACTATGCATCTCTTTCTTAAATCATACCCAATGGGTGAAGTTGTGGATGTCAAATCTTAACTGAGATCATAAGAACAAAATTAAACTTTAACCAAGTTGTTAAACTTGTAAATTGAACTTCTAAGTTTAAACTTCTTGTACTCAATAACTTATGCTTAAATCTTTAAATTCGTGCATCATGTCTTAAAATATTTATATTAAAATACCATGCTTTAGACTTAACTAAGAATCTTTTATCAATTCATCAAACTTAAAGTCAAGATAATGAAATCATATCATAATAGTAATAGTGTAAGTCAAAACATGAATAAAGGCTATCTTTTATGCACTTTAAACTTTAAATTCACATGATAATGTCATTACTTCAAGAATATGAGAATTAGCTATGAACACTAATTGAAATCATATAAATTCAACTTTTAAAATCAAGTTTTCGGGAAATTTAATATAATACACTAACACCCATCTACTAATTTAACATAATACACTACCACCCATAAACTTCTTCCAATATCAAAAAAAAATCTTCTCTCTCTTCTTAAATTTTCTCCAACTTCCGCTTGAAGAACGGTTCTCCCCAAACACCATTTTTGTTTTTCGTTCTTCTGCAACTACTAAGAGACTGTTTTTGCTTCATAAGGTTAGTTAAAATCATGTTTTTATCATTTGTAGATCCATTTAAATAGATTTTTTGCTAATTGATTCGTAGTGATGTAGGAATTTTTTTTGAATTTGGTTGAATAAGGAGTTTTGGTTTGGTTTCATTTTTATTTTTTTTGCAAAGAAGTGTTGAATGGTGGGATAATCATTATTTGAAGATTTATTTTGGCAATTTGATTCGAATGGTAAGTTGTTTCTGTCTGTAGACCCGTGGTCCATGAAATCGACCAGTGATCTATGAAATTAGAATACCCTAGATTGAAATAAATTTTTTGACGTATGAAATTCTTTTAAAAAATGATTGCCTAAATAGTGGAAATTGAACGATTAATAGCTAATTAGTTTGATTAGGTGCAGTGGTTTGATTTTTAGCAATTATCTTGTTTCGATATAGCATGTTGGATTTTGGTTCACAGTTATTGATGTTTGGAGTGAACTATTTGATGGTGGAATGGTGGGATAATCATTATTTGAAGAGTTATTTTGGAAATTTGATTCCAACAGTCGCCTGTTTCTATCCGTAGACCAGTGGTCTATGAAATTGACCCGTGGTCTATAAAATCAGAATGCCCTATATTGAAATAAATTTTTAGACGTATGAAATTCTTTTTATATATGATGGCTGAAATAGTGAAAATTGAAAGATTAATAGCTAATTAGTTTGATTAGGTGCACTAGTTTGATTTTGATACTCCATGTTAGATTTTGGTGGGGTATTTCTTTATTTTTGAGGGGGAGGGTTCATTTGAGCATTGACTTATTTCTATTGATAGACTAGTGGTATATGAGCTAAAATTGGAAGATTTGTTCTACAGGGATAGATTGTCTTGAGAATGGGTAAAAAAAACATCCATCCTAAAGGAAAAGCCGATAGCAATAGAAAAAAAAAGTCGAGGCAGCTGAAAATGTCTCAAAAAGAAATAAAATTAATGAGGAAGTGTCCAAATCTGATCCAGATTTAAAGGAGATAAGCGACTTCACCGAGTCTAGTAAAGATGTACTTCCTGAGAGTAGTGTTAGTAGCGATGGTGAAGAGGGCGAGGGAAGTGGGAGAAACAGTGATGATGGGAACAATGATCCCTTCCATGCCAAGTTTGTCAAGGTTCATTTCTGTAGAGTGGTATGACCTTCGAACGATAATAGAAGAGGTCGGATCTTTCCTGACGAAGATATCGTTCAGATCAAGAATGGCTGCTTATCAAGAATTTAAGCGAGTTCTTGTCGACCAGGAGTTGAAGAAAAGATTCAAGCGGTCCTGTTTTGGACACCTGAGAAACTTGCTAGAAAATCTCAAGTTCAATGGACAGTTGGTCCATTATTTGCTGTTATGACACGTTAAGTGGGATAAGATGCATCATAAGATGTGGTTTTGCATTAACAACAAGCCTATCTATTTTGGATTGAAATAATTTTGTTTGATCACAGGGATGAACTGCTCATCATACCCCAGTGAATCAAAAATAAAGAAGGTGTTAAACAAGGGGGAGCATTTTTGCTTTAAGGAGAGACCAACTTGTTACACTTGATCAGAGGGAATAAGCTGAACGAGTACCATAATTTTAAGTGCTATTTACTGTGGTTCTTGCATACCATGTTGCTTTCAAAATATTCGACGAAGGTTGTCGACATAAAATTAATTGGAATGATCGATTCTTTGATTTTCTTTGAGAATTATCCATGGGGGCAAGAGACATTTCAACTGGCCCTGGATTATCTGAAGAAGAAAAGTGACCTAAAGAAGCATAGGGAAGTATTTGATGAGAAGAAGATGGCATCCTATGCTCTATTCAAATTTCCCTGGGCATTCATGGTATCTACCATAAACCCTTTAGTTAGTTTATCATAGATTCTTATTTTTTTATACTCTGTAATAGACTTTGAGTTCTTTTTTCTCAGCTGTACTGATTACAGGTTTGGATGTACGAGGCCTTTCCTCATCTTGAAAAATTTACTGGAAAATCAATGGACTTTCCCATTCCCCGTATCCTCAGATGGCACATTACAAAAAGTGACTAGATAATCGAAGGCGACCCATTCAAGTACAAAGGAAAAGTTATCGAGGTATGAACTTATTTTTTAGTACGCAATAATAATACTACTATTGCATCGAATGTTACATAATTGTTAATTGATATTTTATAGAACGTGCACTCGTACATCATCCCTACTGTTCATGTGATGAAGATGGATTACATGATTACCTTTGAGCCATATAAGTATAAGGTGAAGAATAACGTCCTCAATGGCTTAAAGAAAGAGTTAGAAGGGGTGACTGTCCTTATTTTAAATGAGGACAGTGATGAAGACGGAGACCTCCAAAGATGCAGCGAGCACCTCATCCCTTAAGGATCTTCATAAGTGTGTTGTTGCGCTCGAAGAAGTGGTGTTGGATATTGCTGCCTATATTAGAGAGAAAAGACTGAAGAAAAAGGAACAGGATAAGTAACAACACGAGCAAGGTAACTTCATTCAATAATTGATATTGTTAATGAATTTTCAACTTTAAATATTAGTAACACTTTGTAATATGATGATACAGTGCATGTGGACCTTTGTGAATTGGAGAGGAATGAAAAAGAAGATGATGATGATGAAAAGAGCAAAATGGATAAGTTGGCCTCTGTTATGGCGGAAGAGGAAAAGAAAGAACAAAAGAAGGATGAAGAAAAAGAAATGAAAGAAGACAAGAGCCAAGAAGAAAGTGTAAAAGAAGCAGCTGCAGCTAAAGAAGAAAAAGTTGAAAAAGAAGCAGTAGCAATTGAAGAAGAAGGCAAGGAAAAAGGAGGAGATATAGTTAAACAATCCAAGGAAAAAGAAGAAGCTAAAAAAATAAGAGCAGCAGCTAATGAAGAAGAAGAAGAACCTAATAAAGAAGAAGCTGATAAAGCTGCAGCTTGTGAAAAAGAAGAAGAAGAAGCTGCTAAAGGGGAAGAAAAAAAAGAAGATGAGGAAGAAAAGAAAGGTCAGAAAGAAGCAGTTGTTAAAGGTGATGGAAAAAAAGAAGGTGAGGAAGAAAAACAAGATGGGTTCATGGATATCATTGATGAAATCAACAACAAAGAAGGTGAGGAAGAAAAATAAGATGGGTTCATGGATATCGTTGATGAAATCAACAACACCTATGCTGATGAGGAGGAAATTTTTCGAAAAAGACATTTGAATTATTTTATTGTTAATGTGTTGAATGATATGTTTTGTAGGATATTTTAAACTCTCTTTTATTTCATAGAATGTTTAGCTAATCTTTCATATACTTCTTTCATAGTCTATTTTTACCATGCTGCTCCATTTTAAGTTGATTTGTTGATTGATCGACTGTGATTCTATCAAAATCAGTGTTAACATTGTAGAAAAATAGAAGTATTAGTATTTATTCAATATTACTACATCCATGTTACACATTTTCAAAGAACGAATACTAGAATTATAGAACACAATGTCATTTTTAGGCCATTCTCTCTTTGTTCGGCCAAAATTAATTTTTATTTTAGTTGATTCCGCTGTATTTAGGTGTCATGTAGCAATACTTTAAGGTGATCCCATTGTTCTTCAGTATCTTTGAACAAATTCATAAGAAAATCTTTATTTTCTTTGCATTCTTGGAGCCTCTGTAGTAGATTAAATTTTTCGGAGCCACAAAAATTTGATGTGTCGCGTCTCAGACTCAACGTTGATGGACTGCTTGGAGGTGATAGCTCATCGAGCCATTAAAATATGAGCATACGTCATTATCCTAGAAAATAAATTATAATTACATAATGATTAACTTAACACTATAAAAATGGCATAGACGACTCACCTTCGCAATTCCGCAGTTATAAAATCTATGACCTAGATTTGAGTCCGTGCGTGACGTCCTCAAGACAGTCGTATTCCCACAATGACAAATTAGAGTCTTTTTAGAATTGGATGTTTGAGATGCTTGAGAGTGACAAATTAGAGTGTTTTTAGAATTGGATGTTTGAGGTGCTTGAGACATTGTAGAAGTTTAAAATAAAAATAAAATTAATGAAATAAAATAATGAGGGAGTGACGACTTTATATATGAAGTAAAAAAAGATGTGTTAAGTGAAAACTTAGCCATTTGTTATCGTTGGAACAATAATTTTATTTTTTGGAACTGGGGGTAAAAGTTAATAGACCATCGTAGATCATGACCAACATCATCCATCAACTAGATACTAAAATATACCGTAGACTAGTATGGTCTATCATAGACCTACACCTGTACGAGTACATCGACGGATCTCTTAATTAGGTGTAGACCACTTTGATCTATGTATACTGATATAGACCAACACTTGGATGTTGTTTCAAAGAGAATAAATAAATTAAAAATAAATGTAGGGTGGTTTTCTACACATGTGAGGGAGTATAAACAAGTCACACAATCATATTAGAGGTTATACAAATTAGGGGTAGTATATTAAGGAGTGTGTGGATGAGTAGTGGTTAAATATTCAATCTCCTAAGAGTAATGTTTCTCAAAGCATAAGTATGTTTTGTGGATATATTTTGTCCAACCACTATCCATTCCACTTAATCTTTTGATTTGGGAGTGGTCATTTAAGGAGTATGTGGAATGTGTAGTCATCAAATACAAAATACATCCATAAAACATACTTGTGCTTTGAAAAACATTACCCTTAGTCTATTGAACATTCAACCACTACCCATCCACACACACTTTAATACACCACACCTAATTTGTATAACCTCTAATATGATTGTGTGACTTTTTTACACTCCCTCATATGTGTAGAAACCCACCCTACATTTATTTTTAATTTATTTGTTCTCTTTTAAATAACATCCAAGTGTTGGTCTATATCAGTATACGTAGATCACAGTGGTTTACGCCTAATTAAGAGACCCCTCGATGCACTCGTACAAGTGTAGGTCTACGATAGACCATACCAGTCTACAGTATATTTTAGTATCTAGTTGACAGATGACATTGGTCATGATCTACGATGGTTTATTAACCTTCACCCCCAGTTCCAAAAAATAAATTATTGTTTATATCATTTTTAATTCAAATCACCAACAGTTCAAGATTGTCTATTTAAATTATTTTTTATTTTATTATTTTATTTCATCAGCCCCAACATATTATTAGCAGTTTAAATTATTTTTAATTTAATTATTTTATTCCAACTGCCCAAAACCTGTTATTATAAGTTTAAATTATTTTTAATTTTATTATTTTATTCCAACAGCCCAAAACATGTTATTATCAGTTTAAATTATTTTTAATTTAATTATTTTATTCCACCAGCCCAAAACATGCTATTATCAGTTTAAATTATTTTTAATTTAATTATTTTACTCCACCAGCCCCTAAAATTTATTAGTATTATCTATTTTAATTTAACTGATGCTCCATCGATTCACATGATCAATGATCGACTACTATGTTGGGTCGATGATCGACTATGTATGTGATCGAGGATAGACTCTTTATGTGATCGATGAGAAATTTTTTATGTGATTTGTTTTTACAGATGCATTCACTACAGATGCTAAAACAAAAAATAACAATAACAAAAAAGAGGGAAATTCAATTTTAAAATAGAAATTCTTTGGTCATTGCATAATCATAGGATTTTTACATTCAAAGCATTGGCACATCGGCCAGAACAAGCAAAATAAGAAGAAGTTTTCTTCTAATAACAATCCTATAAGAAAAATTCTTCTGCAATGAACACAAAATAAAAACTAATAAACATAGAAGAAAATAAAAAACTAAACAAAAGATTTCACGGGGATGCTGGTCTGGTGATGTAGTCAGAGCCATCAATTTTGAGCCTTTCCAGAATTGCCCTCCGGAAATGAGCAACTCTGCGGAGTTCCCACTCAAGGTAGATGCGGTCTTGACCCAGGCCGTAGAACAGGCGATCGAAATCATTCCTTAGAAGAAGAAGGTCGTAGTGCCTTGGGGGAACACGTCTGACAAGGTACAGGGCTATCCTTCTTGGAGGCGAGGGTTTCTAATATTGGGTTTAAGGACAACTGAAGGGTTACATAGAAATAGGAACTCAACTTATAGACCAATAGATGGAGTCCTTTCATATATCCACTCGATGGTCAGTCGACGTGTGTTAGAAGAGAAAATATTTGGTTTACGTATACTAGCGGTTTATCTTGTGAACAGACGTTTCTGCAGCTTTTCATTAAATGGGAATGGGAAACAATGATTCATTGCATCGATTGGAGAGTTAAGGTGGTAAAAACACCAATATAGCATATCTGATAAGCAATCATATAACCAATACATAATATTTGATAGACTGAAAGAATGATATACCATAGAATTTACATAGTCTATCATAGATAATACGTTAAGTCGATTACAACTGAAGGTTAAATTTTACAGAAATGAACATTTATCCCCTAAAACAATAGTTTTATAACTGAAGCAAAAAAAAAGGTTGTCTACAATTTGTTGGCCATTCTACATGTGGTTCTTTTGTGACTGAATTTCTTGCATATCGAATAGATATTCCTCCATTTGGACTTGAATGTCTCACCGACGCCCTTAGTGCAGTTGACTTTCTTCCTTCCAAGTTTGCAATCGTAGGGGGGTGGAGAAATCTTATTGTCTTGCACTTCCTGTGGCATAGTCCATTTGGCCTCTGAAGGGACAATGTTAATAGCTTCCAAGTACGCGAGGAGGTAAGTTTTATCTTTTTAAATTGGCGAAGAGTACTCGTAGATGGAGTTTCCATAACCTACGCCATCACCATACTTTGCTCGCAAAGCTGTCATCCATGTTCGCACAATATTTTTACCAAGTCAAATTTCTGACAAGAATAACCCCTCTCCAATAGATTGACCTTGGCAGGAATACCGCTGCCGAACACCACAAATTGGTCGACACCCCCGTTTACATTAGTCGCATACAAGGAATCGTTTGTACTCTTGTTATCCCTTAAATCCTTTTTGGACAAGGCATAAATATGTTGTTTTAATCATCGATGAAGGCATACCACTCCCTAAATTTTTCACCAAATTTTTTAGCAATTAAATTGAATATGTACGACATGGGATACTCCCGTTCATCCATCAACACCGAGTTGAGAGACTCGGCGATGTTTGTTGTCATCACATCATAGCTATTGCCCGAGAACTGTGCTCTACTCTATTTCTCAAAACCAAGCACATTTTCAATGACATATGCTGCCTCAGGGCTATTAGTCTTCAATTTGTAAAAATGCTCACTAAATTCATCAACAGTATACGCCTTTGCTGTGGCATAGAACAGATAAAGATGTTCTCCACAGTGCTGATTTATGCACATATTTTCAGTGTGGTGCCTCATGCAACTCTATGGTGTGCACGACTGTAAACACGAGAGAAGGAATTAGCAATGTTGATGTGCCTGTTGGAGATGAAACATAGATCTAGTTCATCTTCTATGATAGACTTCAACTTCTGGAAGAAGAAGGTCAAAGAAGCATCGTTCTCCTTATCGACGACACAAAAGGAAATTGGAAAGATGTGATTTTCTATGTCCTGTGCAACTGGACTCAGTAACACGTCCCCATACTTTCCATAAAAATATGTGCCACCAATGGTAATTACCTTTCTCATATGGGAATATCCCCGTATGCAAGCTCCGAATTCTAAAAAGTAGTAAACGAACACTTCATTAATCTGGTTTACCATGATAGAGTAGAAAGAACCTAGATTCAACAACTCCACTATTTGGAAAAAAGTCGAAGGTCAAAGAAGCATCGTTCTCCTTATCAATGACACAAAAGACAATTAGGAAGATGTGATTTTCTATGTCCTGTGCAACTACACTCAGCAACACGTCCCCATACTTTCCATACAAATATGTGCCATCGACGGTAATTACCTTTCTCATATGGGCATATCCCCGTATGCAAGCTCTGAATTCTAGAAAGTAGTAAACGAATACTTCATTAATCTGATTTACCATGATCGGGTAGGAATAACCTGGATTCAACAACTCCACTATTTGGCAAAAAGTCGAAGGTCAAAAAAGCATCGTTCGCCTTATCGACGACACAAAAGGCAATTGGAAAAATGTGATTTTCTGTGTCCTGTGCAACTGCACTCAGCAACACGTCCCCATACTTTCCATACAAATATGTGCCATCGACGGTAATTACCTTTCTCATATGGTCATATCCCGGTATGCAAGCTCCAAATTCTAAAAAGTAGTAAATGAACACTTTATTGGTATAGTTTACCATGATAGAGTAGGAAGAACCTGGATTCAACAACTCCACTATTTGTGAAAAAGCTGAAGATCAAAAAAACATCATTCTCCTTATCGACGACACAAAAGGCAATTGGAAAGATGTGATTTTCTGTGTCCTGTGCAATTGCACTAAGTAACACGTCCCATACTTTCCATACAAATGTGTGCCATCGACGGTAATACCTTTCTCATATAGGCATATCCCCGTATGCAAGCTTTGAATTCTAAAAAGTAGTAAACGAAGATTACGGCTAACAGCAACGGAGATTATCACCTTCGTAAAAGATCTCTATTTCCAGCATTTGGGAGTCTCCTACCATTCTCCCATGAAATCACTAGAAACCAGAACAAATTCTACTACAGGAATCATTGAATTAGGCTTTGGTCTATGGTAGATTATGCTTATAGTCTATATCAGGTTATATTGACGATCGATGAATGACGATCAGTGGTCAATGATTGGGCAGCTATCCATATAAAAATTGTGAAATTGCAAATATTACTTCTAATCTACGATCCTTGGGTTTATGGAATAAAGAAATGAACTTAGAGTCACCTGAGCTGCTGTAATGTACTTTCTAAAGTGGTTTTGAGTAATGTGAATGGTTTCAAGCTTTTTAACAATGGTGGAAAGTGGTGTGTTTGAGAAGATACCAAACAATTGGGATAATAATTGGTGCAATGGACAAGCTTATGATGTTTGTGGACTGATTTAGGGCTGACCGCTGGAAATAACGCTGGAAAAATGGTAGGAATCGGAGCTTTTTGAAGGAAAAACAACCACCTTCTATTTTAACCTTTTGGATTTTTTTATTTAATATTTTTGGAAACCTAAATATTTATATATATATATATATAATAGTGGATGATGGAGT
>NC_061115.1:36504936-36507959 GCF_002878395.1 Capsicum annuum
CCTATATAAATCGTGTCTAATTGGTATGACTTTTGAAATATTTTCATCCTAGCTATCTTGTTAAATTGTTCATTAGTCATGCCGGATTGGTGCATCGTACCTATCCTCTGCCTATCTTGTTATATTATTCACATGTTCTACCGGATTAAAGTTGTATGAATTTTGTTACATTCATTATACATATTCTTTTCAACTATTCACAAGCTCTACTTGAATGGTATGATTTTGTGCTCTATATATTTCATCTATCTGGTTCAATTATTCCAAAACTCTATACTTGAGTGGCATGAATTTGTGTTGTATTTGTTATATCTATTTTTTTCAACTGTTTACAAATTCTATGTACTTGTTCAGTTGTTCATGATAAGAGCATGATGGGTGAAATTATGTCTAACAATCCAACATGAATTTGTGTTATCTTTATTCTACCAAATTTGTTAAATTATTCACATGAAACTATGAAGATCAAGGAAGATGACTGAGTATTCTCCTATTATATTTTCATATTAAATCTAAGGAATGATGGAGGACTCTCTAATTATGTTTTCATAATCAATCTTTGCTTGATGAATTGATTTTATAGTAGATTAACGTGTAAGAGAACTAGCCCCTTCTTAGCATTTTCTTGAATATGTTGAGAAGAAAAACACATAAATAGATTGAAACATCAATATGGTTCTGTATTTCTGAACTTCTTTTCTTTCTATTTATATATAGAAAAATATGTTCATACTCAACAAAGAAATGGAGGTCTGCGATGGGCATTTTGGTCATTTAAAATGGAAAATTTCATGGTATATGGAAAATTTAGTTTCAAGAACCAGCTTAACATATTTACACTAATTAAAGGTTAATTGTGCCTGAACGAATAACACAAGAATGAAAATCACAATATACCATTAAGTCAAGGACTAAAACTATTATTTTCTCAAAAATTAATGTAACCAAAAAGAAAAGACATCCACCGCATGATGTCATGCTAACAAGTGAGTGAGTATTTGATTTATTCATTAGTTGGATGAACTAGTGACTTTTATATAGATTTAGAGACCAAGTTATGGAAGTTAGTACCAAATAATGTTGATTGTACTTTATATGAATCTTAAAAATGTCCTCCATGAAAAAGTAATAGGTTTCTGCATCTAATTATAACAAAACTCATAACGTGCAAAGGGAAAAGCCATGGCGAACCCTTTGTGATGTGGAAGTTCACTTATTTTTGTCAAGTCTTGTTGAATGAATGACCAATCAAGACTCAGCCCTTTCTCATAAACCCTCTTAATGCTACTTCCATTATTGCACACAGATGAATTTAAAAGTTAAATATTTATAAATTTATTTATTTATTTATTTCTATAATCACAAAGTTGATTGATTTCAAATTCACACATTTTTATGCACCGAAATAGTAGAAGAACTTTTATGATATATGCCATGTCACACAAAATATAAATATAGATATAGCCTAAAATTAGTGGAACTAATATTTTTAAAAAATAAAAGAGACAAGCTACTATATACCATAGGTTAAATTCATATTCACATATCATTCCCAAAAAATACAAAAAAAATGGAGATAAGATGGAATATCTCCCTCTATTCTCTGTATCTCTTTTCTTTTGGTGTCCGGTATTCACATTAGGGTTGTAGTTAACTCGAATTCGCACTGTGTAATAACCATTGAGCAGGGAAGCTTTTCCTAACAAAATTATTTCATATTCAAAGACCGAATTCGTGATCTCTTATTAAGAGTAGAGGGATCTCCATCATCCCACTACTATTTTTATTGTTCAAAAGATGATTTAATCAATACAAGTTTTAACTTCAATTTTTTTTAGTTAAAAAAACTTGACTGGGGAAGGGAACAAATGTTTGAAGAATGGTGTAATATTTTAACTTGTACAAGCTTTTTTTTTTTTTACATATTACCTTTCAAGAAACTTATAATGCTACTTTAAAAAAGCTAATTAAGCTAGTAATTTATATTCTCAAAATGATAACCAATATTACTAGAACATTACAATCTTGATTAACATCTACGTATAACCAATATTACTAGAACATTAAAATCTCGATTAACCATTAAGTTTTAACGAATGCATACTAGATAGTTAGAGTAGACTCATCTAACTTAAAATGAAAAGGGACAAAAAATATTCTTTAGTGTTCCAGGATACTTTAGTTCATGCACTTGGCTTACTTGAGTACACTGTCCAAACTAGTGGCTTGCCAGGTACTTTAGATGCTCCTATTCCTTGTTTTCAAGGCTTAGCAGGCCAGTTATCCATTACAACAAGTTTTAGATTTGGTGGTATACCCTTGCTAGCTGTTGCTGTGACAGTTGGAGGGGCAAGTTTTCCTAAAGGACATCATGAAAAACCTTTTTTCCAAAGTTTCAAACTTGATGAATAAATTGCCAAAAAGACACTTAATTCCACATCATCAATAACTTTTCCAACTTAACAACTTCACCCATAAATTTTATAGTACTTCACTTTAACTCAATACTTCCAACTTAATAAATTCATCCACAAGTTTTAATAATACACTTCAACCCACTCCATCATCCACTATTATATATATATATATAAATATTTAGGTTACCAAAAATATTAAATAAAAAAATCCAAAAGGTTAAAATAGAAGGTGGTTGTTTTTCCTTCAAAAAGCTCCGATTCCGACTATTTTTCCAGCGTTATTTCCAGCGGTCAGCCCTAAATCAGTCCATAAACATCATAAGCTTGTCCATTGCACCAATTATTATCCCAACTGTTTGGTATCTTCTCAAACACACCACTTTCCACCATTGTTAAAAAGCTTGAAACCATTCACATTACTCAAAACCACTTTAGAAAGTACATTACAGCAGCTCAGGTGACTCTAAGTTCATTTCTTTATTCCATAAACCCAAGGATCGTAGATTAGAAGTAATATTTGCAATTTCACAATTTTTATATGGATAGCTGCCCAATCATCGACCACTGATCGTCATTCATCGATCGTCAATATAACCTGATATAGAC
>NC_061115.1:36510959-36537939 GCF_002878395.1 Capsicum annuum
TAGGTAGGTTTATAGGTAGGTAGGTAGGTAGATAGGTAGGTAGATAGATAGGTAGGTAGATAGATGGATGGATGGATGGATGGATAGGTAGGTAGGTAGGTAAGTAGGTAGGTAGATAGATAGGTAGGTTTGTATGTAGGTAGGTAGGTTGATAGGTAGGTAGGTACGTAGGTAGGTAGGTAGGTAGGTAGATAGATAGATAAATAGATAGATAGATAGATAGATAGATTGATTGATAGATATCTGTGCTATTTTTCTTCTTTTGTAATTTTTTTGCTTATTAATTGAGTTTTCTCCTTATTTTAAATATTCGTGTGCTTAATGACAAATGAAATTATTATTTTAAATGAATTTAACCTATTTAAATATGACAATTACTGTTAGTACTATTGACATATCCCAACTCTATCTTAATACTCCTTTCTCTTCTTCAGCCTTTTGATATTCCAAATAAGGACATGCATTTATGAATATTAAAGATATTAAAGAGCATTAGTTTTAAAATCTTTCCACACTCTACTTTTCTAAGTTTAAAAGAAAAAGAAAAAAAGGGTCTCTTTCTATTACCTAAGTTTTCATTTGAAAAATTCAAAGGTCACACTACAAAGACAATTTCCTTGATATTAATTAATATTAATAATTCACAAATTAATGATCAAAGAGATAAGACGAACCATCCTTAACAATTGCATCTATATAATGGATATTGGTTTTATCCATTTGGGTATTCACTTTCTCTGTTTGTCTGTATATTTTTATATGTTCAAATCTTGAATTCTCATATTAGGTTACAATTGCTTGATTTTTCTGATCTGAATATTTTCTTTCCTAAACTTTTTACATTGTCTTCAAATTTTTCTCTGCTTGTCTTTTTTCTTAAAGGTTCTAGAAACAAATATATTCATTGTTTTAATCAAATATATACATATTTAAATTTGATATTTCTCTCTGCACTTTTTTTAGGACATGGAGAGAAGATTGTCATCGAATTGCAAGTTTTGAAGAAAGACGAGGGAGTGGGAGTTATAGGACGAGGTCTCCTCTTCAAGTTTGACATCTGAATGTGTGCAAGCATTTAAATCAAAGGAGCAAAATATGATCATGACTGCGTCTTGGGGGATATTACATGCAATTTCTATTTGCTTATCTTCTTTTTGTTTTATATATTTTATATGTGCTTTAGTTTTAAACTTATTTTAGCATATTTCTTTGTTTAATCTATAAATTAATGTAGATTGTTTGATATTGATATTGGGTATTGTGGAGATGAAGTTTTAAAAAAATTTCAGAAGAATTCAATGTCCGTTATTACGCATACTTTAAAATTAAATCTATTTGTTTTTTTTATTGTCCTTTTAATATACTTTTGTATTTCATTTATTCTCTTTCTTTTTCTTTTTATCTTTTTTATTTTTAATTGAATTATAAATTTATTTGTATACTTGCATATTGATTTTTGGATATATGAATACTAAGATTGAGATTGAATATGATATAAACAAAGAAATCATTTAAAATTTACTATCTCAATTATATTTTTAGAATAAATTACTTTAATTATTGTATTTTAAGACCGCGCAAAGCATGGCTAAATCATTAGTTAAAGGCATAATACATAAACATATCATTTAACTTGGCCTAGCCGACATCTATTGCCTCCAACTTTGGATCTGCAAAATTACACACTTAAATTTATACAAAGTTGAACAAAACACATGCGTCTTAAGTGGCATCCTATACGGACATTCATGTCTTGTGTGACATCCTATGTGCATATATATGCCACATAGAACATATATGTCTACTTATTCGACTTGATACACCTTTACATCCTAAATTTTTAATATAAACTTATATCCTAAAGATTGAACTGCAATGTATGAACTTCATGATACATTGATCTAAAGTTTGAACTGCAAAGTTTGAATTTTATGACATAATGTCCTGAACTTTGAACCATGGACTTTGAACTCTAGGACACAATATCCTGAAATTTGAATTATGAAATTTTCAACTGTTCTTCTAAGTTATGTGTTTGAAGATATACCTTGAATAAAATAATTCCATATCGTTAAACTCTTCATCGTCTGAGAGCATCCTCCACGATTTGCAATTTCTTTTTTACGTATAATGTATAATACTTCATGATAGTCCATCGAGTGGATTTGTTTATCCTTCCAGTTTCGGGTGTCTTTTCTATTTAAATCAAACTATTAGTACTTTGACCAAATATTGCTTTGTACATTTAGAATTTACTCATCAAGTACCTTTGCAAGAAGAAGCTAAGCTCTTTTAAAGAAATTCAGGAGGATTTTGACATATAGCTTTTACCTATATAATAATGAATATCTAATATGTAATAGTAATATCTCAAGTAGGCAACTTCATTATTGGAAGTGTTGAGTAAGAATATTACAAGCTTTCTCTCTAAGTGTGTCGGAAGTGAATCTAAGATTTAAAGTTTATAGATTTAAACACATTGCAAGTATAAAAATGTATCCTAGACAACAGTCGTAAAATTGGCTTTCGCCCATTCTTTGCTTGAAGGCATGAACCGTACCTTTTTTTTTTTAAAGGAGTTGGTCTTTTAAGCTAAATTTTTAAAAGGGCTAATCTGTAATATTTGTTCTTTAGTGGTTGAACTTTGTTTACTGAGCATAAGTTTTTTAGAAATTGAAGTCGATTATCCAGACATAACTTATGAGATTTTATAATACAAAGAAAAAAACTTATACGTCGAAAAGAAAAATTATTTAGTATGAGAGAGATAAATTAAAGATCAACACACAAAGGATAAAAGTGCAAATGGCCCCGTATGAATTAAGAATATGTTTAGTCCCATATTCGTTTATTTATAAAACTAGTCAACTTATCTGCGCTTCGCGCGATAATAAAAGAGATAGTAAAATAGCAATAATTTTAATGGTATAATCGATTTCTTAGTGAAAATCATGTAGTTAGTAGTTAGCATATTTTCAACAAAGTCATAAGTTACTATTTAGAACCAAAAAAAAAAACTATAAACTTAAACAATTAAAAATTCATATAGAATAACAAATTAAGAGAATAAACAAAAAAAATAATGCAACATCATTTTTACGACCTTAATCATTAGAAATACAAAAAAGGATTAGGAATACCCTTCAAATATTAAAATTGGTTCAAAAATATCATTTGTTAACCTATTGAGTCAGAAATAGCTGTCAAGTATTGAAATTAGTTTTAAAATACCATTCTATCCACCTTTATGGCTCAAAAATATCCTTTCAACTAACGATTTCTTATATCATAATTAAAAATTTGGAAAAGAGTTTGAAATATCCTTCAAGTATTGAAATTGGTTCAAAAATACCCTCCATTAACCTATTGGGTAAGAAATACCCCTCCATCCACCTCTATGACTCAAAAATACTCTTGCAACTAACGATTTTTTAAAATTATAATTAAAAATTTTATTAAATGCATGACAATTTTCTATTGATCGAAACTAAATTAATTAACATGTTAAGCTTAATCCGGACTCAACTCTACCAAATTCAAACCCTACAAAATTAATCATAATTTTGATCGGTGAATGGTGTGAAGTATGCGGCATGAAGTCGTCTCGCACGGTGAATGCACTTGCTAGTGGTGACAAGACAAATTTATGTATACAAACAAAAATAGTGACAACTATTTAGAAAAGAATGTAGTTTTTTATATACAAATTAAATGTGACGCGCAAAATAAAATGGGGGAACTAACACGATAGTGTAGCCTAAGACGTGACATAATCAAGACATCTCAATTAGTTTTGCTAGCTAACACAGAGAAATATACATCATAAAGAAATATCAAAATAACATTATAAATAGGGGATAGAATTCTTCACAACATTACATTAGACTGACAGATTCTAAGTCAACAAAGTTCCTGCATTTGATAGCAAAAATTATTCATACTACCGGGTAATTTTAGATGGGTCAAATTTTATACAGTTTGGGTTGGGTAGTTTGAGTTGAGTCCGAATTGAATTTAACATTTTAATTAATTTAATTTCAATCAATAGAAAGTTGCCACGTATTTAATAAAATATTTATTATGATTTTAAAAAATCATTAGTTGCAAGGGTATTTTGAGACATAAAGGATGATATAGGGGTATTTTTGGCCCAATAGGTTAACGGAGGTTATTTTTGACCTAATTTCAATACTTGAAGGGTATTTTGGGTCCAATAGATTAATAGAGGGTATTTTTGAACCAATATCAATACTTAAAGGATATTTCTGATCCTTTTCCTTTAAAAATAGAAGAAACAAATATGAAAGTGATGTACAATCTTCTCAGCTCTTGTCTCATCCACTCTCACAAGTTGATCACCATTCAATAGTTTTCATCTTATTCTCTGGGTCAAAATAAAGTATGAATATAATAAAAATAGAAAACATAATAACTTATAAGACTGATGATCATTTATACAAAATCTACAATATCTCCATTTATAAGACTACAATATGAATACTAATAATGTCATGAGTATGAGGATTAACTATTTTAGAGTTTATGATAATAAAAAATTGTGGGAGCAATAAAAATAAAAGACTACTATAGTTTTTACATTAAAGAAATTTAAAGATATGACTTTAGTTTGTCAACATTACATAATTAATATAAACAAGAAAGTTAAAAGGAGCGAGTTTTTTTAACATAGCACATTAATGAAGAAAAAATAGAGTAAGCTCAAAAAAATCGAAAAAACTAATTATATTTCTTGGTCAAAGAGAGGTGTCATATAAAGGTTAGAAGAGATAATGTAAGATTTTTGACTAAATAATTTCCTTACTCTAGGTAATTATGTCAATCATTTATCACGATAAACGATTCATTTAATGCAAATCAAGTATTTTAATTTAGATGCGTCTCCATATATAATCTGCGTATTCAAAAGATAATTAAGAATTATTTTGTAAGAATTTCGCCTTCATAAAACTGCAAATTAATTTATATCCTAAATACATACTCAAACTTTATTTTCACAAGAAAAAACTTTTGAACAGATACAACAAAAAGAAGACGATAAATCAAAAATAGGTGTTACCACTTTTGTTATTGCAAAAGGAATTTCAGATTTAGATATTTCAAGTCGAATCATTAGAATCCTAACAAAATCAATTTTTTTGTCAAATCAAACAACTTTATCGGCTCATTAAATGCACAAATATACTAAAATAAAAGTCAAATATGACGAATTTGAAAGCTGGTAGTGGATTTTTAATTCTTTGGCCCTTTAGCACTTGGTCACCTCTTAAGATGTCAGTGGTTAAAGGTGTATTTTTATTTTTTTTTCCTTATACCTAATAACTAAGTTATAACTATTGAGTAGAAATGAAGAAATATTTACCTGATGGCATGCACTCCTTACTACTCCAATAAATATGACAGTTTATATTCACTTAAAAAAATTATTAAAGAATTGACTATCTTGAGTGATTCATTTCGTACTCCACTCCAATACATAATTGAATATATCTATATTTTCTTAATATTCTTAGTACTCATTCTCATGGATTAAAATTTTTATCAAGGATTTATATGAAAGTAGAATGTTCTATCAAGAGCCAAAGAAGTATGTCAAATTAACTGATTAATCTTTTAATACAAATTTCATTGATACATTAGAACTACAAAAACTACCAACATAACATAATAACGTAAATACACTCTAAATGGATCTCATTAATTTCTTCATGTATAATACAAATATTTCAATAGAAAAACAAAATCATCATGAGGTATATGAAATATTATTTTTACAAGAATAATACATGTAAGGAAACCCATCCAATTTAGATAAATAACAAAGTGAAAAAAAAAAAAAAACATCATTGGGCTGGACATGGAGGATCGGGTGAAAACAGAAAAAACTGCTACACATGCAAGATACTAAGTAATTAAGTTCAAAAAGAACCAACAAAGTTCGCTCATATCTGATCAATAGCTTATTGAGCATTTTTATTCCACCAATATCAATACATTACAATACCATCCTGTAGCAACTTCTTTTCATATGCTTTTGTAGTTCTAGCACTACATATATCAACCAATGATATGTGCATAATATAAAGAGTCTCAAAATACATACAAATCAAAGCCCAACATTCAAGAAAAAAAATTGGATAACCTAAGGAAAAGTTCTGTTTTGCTAGCCATTTTATAGCATGGACTTTTCTGTAAATAAAATTCATTTGCATTAAATTGGTTCAGTGATTTTAGTCTAGATTAAATTTATTTAGTGAACTCTTCAAATTCTCTTGATTTTCAAATTCCAATGAAATAATTGTTGATTACTGTAACCTCCTGGTTTTCTTCGGTTACATTAAGGAATAGTTTTTTCATTATAGTACTACTATTAATTGCTATTTAAGTCCACTGTTTATTACTCCCTCCGTATCAAATTATCCGTCCCAAATTAAGATGACACATTGATTGAGAAAAATAATTAAAAACATGGATAGTTTACTATAATATCCCTATTAAATGATACACTACTAAAAAGGGGGTAAAACCGACCACAAAAACCGACCACAAAACCGACCAAAATGTGTGGCCGGTAAAGTTAGGGTAGTTTTTCAAAAATCGACCACAAGTGATGGATTTTTTTAAAATAATATATATATTTTTAAAATTTATTATTATTTTATTAAAATTAGAAAAAGTAATTTTAGAAAAAAAATGACCACTAGTGGTCGGTTTTTTTATTAAATTAATTAATTAGTTTAATAAAAAACCTACCACGAGTGGTCGGTTTTTAAATTAATTAATTAATTAATTAATTTGAAAACCGACCACGTGTGTTCTAAAATTTATTAAATAATTAATTAAATTAAAAACCGACCACTCGTGGTAGGTTTGTTGCAAAAAAAAATTCAAAAAATCGACCACTTGTGGTAGGTATTTTTGAGAATTTAAAAAAAAAAAATCAAAACCCAAATATAGTATGCAACAACAATAATGCAATACAGCAGTATTAAATCAAATACAGCAGCATTAACAACATAAAACCAAATGTAAATACTTTTAAAAGTGTACAAGACATACAAAATGTCCAACAAAAGTGAGTATCAAAATACTACAACAATAGTTTCATACAATAAAATGTCTAAATTCAAAGTACAACACATACAAAAATTAAAAAACTAAAAGTCATCATCGTCGAATTCATTCTCGTCTTCCATATCATCATCCATGCTGAAATCATCCAAGGGGCCTAGACCCTTTGCATCCCGAACTGCATCACCAGGACACGGAGAAATAACCCCCGCAGTCCTAATAAAAGAGCTCAACTGTTGCTACAGTTTCTTGAATTGTGATGTTGTTGCCTTCTCCGTCTTCTTTTGCCTCTCTCTCTATTCAGCAAGCTCTTCAGTGAGTTGAGAAACCATATTTTGTAGTCTTTCAATCATTTCTCTATCAACTGAAAAGCTAGAGTAAGAAGGGCCAGACGAACACCTAACATTATTGCCAAAAAAGTTTTTGTGCTATCCGACCAAATGGCCTCTATTTGCAGGACCCATAACTTTTGCCCATAACTCCTCCTCTACATGTTGGGATATTGGGTCACCCTGACTTTCAGGAGGTTGAATACTACGATAAGCACCAACAAGACACATATATTCGTCTTATATTCAAAGTAAACTTAATACTAAAAGTCAAAAAATATTAAAGTAGTTATAATTGAATAATATCAACTTTAAGAAAAAGATTCATAATCTAAATTTGTTTCTTACATAGACAACTTTTGCACGAGCTTCAACCCAGACATCTTCATCAGTTGGGTTTTTTTTCATCACATGAGTCTCCTCGTATAGCTCATAATGTGGTATTTACCTACCCTTTACTTTTTCCTGCATATTAAAAAATTATCAATGTTCAAATAATAAAAAAATTTAAATAGAAACAAACAGTTAAAACTGCAAAAGTTACATACTATATTTTTCATCACAGCAAGAGTACTTCTGGCACCTGCAGTATGTAGGGAGCCACCCTTGGATGATGCCGAGCTTTCTTTCCTTTTTCACTCAACAATTGGTGTTCTGCACTACTCTAATGGCGAAGATACAGTTGCCATGTGGGTTTAGGAATCCACTTACGTTTTACCAATTTCTTTCGGGCATAATCCAAGAGATTGTTAAATCTGGCTCTACATCTTATGAAAAAGTTCTTCTTTATAAAAAATGTATTTGCATCATTCCACCAATAAAATTTCTACAACAAAAATATAATATTCAATCTTTGTTCTAACAAAGTGTTAATAGGTAGTCGATAAGTTAAATCCTTACCTTAAATTCTTCAAACATTTTTTCCCTGTCAAGTTCTAGAACCTTTTGCCAGCTGGTCCAGTAGCCGTTGAAGCACCAAGTAATGCATATTCGGGCCTTTTTTCCAACTCCACCATCCGTCCTAAACCTACAACATAAGATCAAACAGTAATTTCATAGAGCATAATAATATAGTAATGAAAAATAAGTAACGTTATTATATTTAGAAATCTTACCCTCTCGCAACTGGACTAAGATAAATCCTACCAGAATCATCTCTATGTCCTGGCTTCCTAGTAAGTGATGGTGCATGTTTTGGCTTGGGTAGATTTGAAGCACTAGATAGAGTGCCTCCAAGCTGAAGATCCGACAACTAAATAGATCAAGCAGAATCACTGTGCGAAGCTGCGTGACTGCTGCAGGAGGGTATCGATGATGGTAAATGTCTGGAGGGGCCAGCGGTCATCCAATAGTACTGTGATAGCGGTGACACGTTCATAGGAGCAGAATGAGTCGGTGTAGACCCATGTAGTAACCCCACATACATAGTAGTAGGTATCAAATTCTCGAATGACCTAGAATATGAGGTATCAAATCCTCAAATGACCTAGAATATGAGGTTCGTGCTGTCGCGTCAGCAAACCGACCTTCAGATATATGAATATCTGTGGGTCGTCTATAAGCCAGAGGTTGTCTATTCTTTTTGGTTTCGTAGTATCAATTTTTTCCTTATCCTTGTCACCTCTTCCTCACATCTAAATTAAGTTAAGTTAACAAGTAGTTAGTTCCTACAAAATGAATATATAAGAAAACATTCCAATTAACTAATTTCAACTTACTAAACATTTCATGAATATACAACGTGAGATACATGCAAGAATATTTTTATTACTATACAAATCATGGAAAAATGGAAACAACAAACTTAAATAGTATATTACATATCAATCTTAAACAATAAACATAAAGGTAAATATATAGTACAAAGCATAAAGACATCAATACATAATAAATACAACCTACACAACTAATCCTCCTCTTCTGAAGACAATCCACTAAACCAATCACCCTTTTCGAAGGTTTCCTCATCTTCTACCCACTCAGCCTCTTCTTCTGTAATATTAACTTCTTTAAATATATTTTCTAGGTGATTCAAACCGTCCACTAATTCAATGTCCACTAGTTCGTGATCAATCTGCATTTTATTTTAATACGCAGTCTCCAATTCATTCTCAACTTTCACTCGACCTATAGGATTTGTTTTGATTATAGCCCACCAATCAGACTTGTCATTGCGCAACGGATAAGGAGCATAATACACTTTTTTGGCATTTTACACTAGAACAAATGGATCGTAAATAGGATATGAGCTATTGTGCTTCACTTCAATGATGTTATGCTCCCTATGTGCTCTTGTGCCTCTTGTGCTTGGATCAAACCACTTATATTGAAAGAGGATAATTTTTTATAGGGAAACCAGCATACTCCAATTCTAAGATCTCGTGTATGATGCCAAAGTAATCAACATCATCATCACCCTTAACCCAAACACCACTATTGTTTGTTTTCCTTGTTCTGGAGTGTTGTTTGGTAGAAAATTTAAACCCATTTACTTTGTATTGGGACATTGCATCAGCTTTAACTAGACCCAAAGAAATATCTCTCAAGAGCTGATCATATGCGGCTGTATTTAGTGAATAGTGTACCCAAAAATATTATACATATATATATTTTAGTTGAGGAATGTGTAAATGTTTAAACTTTGTAGAAATATTAATACACTTACGAACCTCATTTTTAAACCACGTTGCAAAGGATGCATGATTTTAGTGGAATTGAGTCTTAAATGAATTGAACATCCAACATGGGAAACCCAATTAGTTTCTTTAAGGGAATGAGTAAACAAATAAGATATATTAAAATTTTAATCAACTTACTTTAGAAAGGGGCTCAATTTTCAAGAAATTTAGCATGACATACAAAGTTGCTGACTTGCGCTCCATAGGAGTGAGTCGGTGAGTTATGATCTTTTTAGTCTTACAACCAGATTGATTGAAAATTGATATCTGTTGCAAATGAGGCTCATTCACGTCGTTCTAATGAAGATTCGGTCGGTTTTTTTGAAAAAGCAACTTCATCACTAAAGTAGTATGAATAAAATTGAGAAGTTTCTCTTGCAAGATATGCCTCGACTATAGATCCTTCCACCCTATGTTTATTTTTTGGACCCCTTTTCAATTTTTCAATTGCCCTGTACAATTTTAAGGTTAGATGTTTACTATATTTAAAAAAGATATGTATGAATTTAAATATATTGCAAATGCTTACCGTTCAAATGGATACATCCACCAAGTTTGAACTGGACCACCTAGCCGAGCTTCATGTACAAGGTGAATAGGAAGATGTTCCATTACATCGAAGAACGCGCAAAAAAATCTTCTCTAGCTTTTTGGTGATAACAACAATATTACTTTTCATTCGCACCAGATTTTCTTCTTTTAATGTGGTGGCACATAAGTCTTTAAAGAACAAACTGATCTCTACTATAGATTTCCATATATTTTTGGGTAAACCAATAAAAACAATTGGAATTAATTGTTCCATGAAAACATGACAATCATGAATTTTCATTCCATTTAAGATTCCTTGTGTTATATCAATCCTCTTTCCCAAATTTGAGGCATATCCATTGGGCATCTTCAAACTTTGGTCCAACTTGAATGTAAAAATAGCCTTGGTCTTAAGAACATTATCGTTGGTCCCCTGCTGTAACTGTAATTCTCTGTGGTTGCAATATTCTGGTAAGTCAAGTCTGGCCTTAGGATTATTCTTTATTTTTCCGGTGACATCCATAACTGTGTTGAACAAGTTGTCAAAATAGTTCTTTTCAGTATGCATGACATCAACATTATGTGTAAGTAAATTATCTGGTCAATATTCTAACTCCCAAAATATACTTTGCTTAGTTGTAATACCCCGTACCTTTACCTAGCTTGAAACCATCTCAAGAATGTTAGAAATTTACTTTGAAATATAAATCCATTTTTGTACACGTGGACTTTTTAAGATTTTCACTTTTTATCGCGTGGAAAATCAAATAAGTTTTCCATTAATACAAATTTTATCAAAATCCAATATCGAACGGGGAAGTTAGGGCCGTTTTACAAAGAGCATTCCGAATTGCCCAGGTGCAACAGAGCGGGCCGACGGACCGTCAACCCAGCGATGGACCGTCGCACCCCATCGTCACATCTATGTAGTGAGTCCACTCTATGGCTGAGTGCAACGTAGAGGTTTGACGGGCCGTCGAGATAGCGATGGACTATCGCACCCCACCGTCGTACCAAGGTACTAAGTTCCAGTTCTGGTCCCAGTTCGACGGTGAGTCCGACGGACTGTCGACCCGGTGATGGACCATCGACCCCACCGTCACATGTTCCTCTCAGTATTTTTAAGTTATTTTTAAAAGGATATTTTGGTCTTTTACCACCCGCTTATATACCTAGTGATATCCGACCCAAAGCTCAAAAATTCATTATCCATCTACAACATTAAAATTAGGGTTTTTCTCTCTAATATTAATCCCAAGAAAAAAATCCAAATCTTCTCCAAGAACTAAGAGAGTCAAATTCTTCAAGTTCAAGAACTTCAGGAAACTCATTACCAGGTATGCATAGTGTTCATTCACGGACTCCTTTCGTCCATGAAGCCCAAGAATATCTTTTTTAAGTTCAAGTTTATGGATTTTCCTTATGAGTTTCATGTTGGGTTGCTATTGTTCATGTTGATAATGACTAATTGAATTCTAATCCATGTTTAGTAATAAATTTCATGTGAAATTGATTAGTATATGTGTAGGTTCATGTAAACCTATGATTAAACCCTTGAATGATAAAATTAGAATTGAACCATGATATTTAATTGTTGTATAATGTCGTCTACATATACTATGACTACCATGTATTTGATTAAATGCCTATATGAAGGAAAAGTGCCCAACCGGTATGATATTATGAAATCCCCATGTATGTATAAGTTTATGCATATCACATATTTGATGAAATGCTTTAATAAATGAATTATGGATTATGATATTAGCCATGTGTTCAAGTAAGTCATGCTTTGTCAGTTTCCTTCTATCGAGTCCTGGGGGTACTTGTACCCAAAATTTTAGCTGTGTGCCTAGAGCCAATGTCATGTTTTTAAGGTACTCTCAGTCAAGCCATGTTCAGTGGAATTCATTCAGTCTCAAGACTCAGGAAAGCTCAGTAATCTCAGTAATATTCCATCAGTCAATGGAATTCAGTAAACTCGGTCCAGTCAGTTCAGTTAACCATGTTCCGTGTCCATTCAGATAGGAGTAGGAATTAGCACTGAGTGAACCCAAGGATTGAAACTCACCTGCTAGTTAAGGGTGTGATTATTAGGATCAATCCTTACATTCCAAAACTACGTAGCCAGCATAGGTTGAGACATCATACCTGCTAGTCGAGGGTAGATAAGGTGGCTTAACCTGCTAGTTGAGGGTTCCCACCATTCTCATTAGAGCAATATGTTAGTTGAGGGTCACTTACATATTATCCTTACCAGTGGCGCTGCATAGATAACCTGCCAATCAGAGCACAAATTGGACCCCAGCTCAACTATTATAGCGCATTTATGGTATGTCGGTTAGATGACTACTTCCTATAGTTTTAGTATCAGTATCTATAAAAGAACTCGGATAGTTCTTCAGATTTTAGGACTTTCAGATATAGTCAACTCAGATATAGTTAGGAACTCAGCTGGTTCCATCAAATTTAGGACTGTCAGATACAGTCACTCATGTTATCAGTTATGTTATGTTATCAGTATTTAGATTCAGTAATCATGTTATCACGGTATCAGTGTCAGTATTATGTCTCATGCATGTATTACCACGCTTATGATAGTCATTCTGTTATTATTATTGTTCATGCATATGAACCCCACGTATTTAGCCTACCTCACATGCATACCAGTAGATTCAATCATACTGACGTATTCGCGCTATGGTGTTTTATACTATAGGTTTAGAGACACGAGCTCCACAGTATTAGTAGTATTTTTGTCTCAACAGTCAGAGTTAGAAGTGAGTTCTCATCTTTTGAGGACATGATCATTACTTTATTATGTCATTAATTAATTTATTTGTTAGAGTTAGTTGAGGACATATTCCATCAACTCCCTATTCATACAGTCATATTTTATAGGCTCTCCAGACTACAGTATGTTCAGATAGCTTATTTCAATTTTATTTTGGGTATTTCATACCCCACTCAGATGTTTTATTTTAATTAGATATTATGTCATAGTTTGAACCTTATGGCCTTTCAGTTTATATTTCCGTATTTTACAATATATTATGTAGTATACAGGTACAGATATCAATCATGGGTTAGCATGTGGTCCTTCAGGGTCATAAACACCGTGTAGAATTTCGGATATCAGATTCGAAGCATTACAAACTTGGTATCAGAGCCTAAGTTTCAATAGAGTCCTAGGAAGTTTGAAAGCCATATCTAGTAAGGTCTTGTACATGGGCATATTGCGCGCCATATTTATGTGCATGAGGCTATAAGATGTTTTAGGAATAGTTTCCCCTTTTTTTAGTATTCATGTCGTGTCAGTAAGCATAATCTCAGTATAATCTCTCAGTCTAATCCATTTCTCCATTTTCTATAGAACATGCCTCCTAAAAGAAGAAATATAAATCAGTCAGCCCTTTAGCCCGAATAACCTTTGGGCGAACATATTTTCATGCGGAGTTTAGGGCTGCATTTACTAATCCTTTTCAGTCAGTTGCTGCTTAGAATGAATGACCAGCTATCGTTCTGGCTAACCCAGTATCCAATTTAACTACAGCTAGGATTCGGGACTTCACCTAAATGAATCCTCCATCCTTTCTCAGGTCTAAGGCAGATGAGGACCCTCAAGAATTCCTAGATTAGGTGCAAAAGGTTATGTACATAATGGAGGTTATTTATAGTGAGAGTGATGATCTATCCACATATCAGTTGCAGGATATTGCTCATACTTGGTTAAAGTAGTGAAAGTCAAAAAGGGCAGTTGAGGCAGGGTCAGTTGAGTGGGAGGAGTTTGCTTCTGTTTTCCTTGATAGGTTCTTTCCCCTAGAGCATAGAGAAGCTTAGGTGTTGGAATTCATCAACCTCAGGTAGGGAAACATAATGGTGAAAGATTATTCTCTTAAGTTTACTCAATTGGCCAGATATGGCCCTCATGTGGTTGCACATAGCAGGGCAAATATGAGTAAGTTCATTTCAGGGGTGAATGATACCATGGTTAATGAGTGCAGATCCGCCATGTTTAATAGTGATATCACTTTAGCCAGGCTTATAACCCATGCTCAATAGATAGAGGAGCAAAAGATTAAGATGAGGAAAAAGCAAAATAAGAGAGCAAGGATAAGTAGCTTCAACTTTGCTCAGCCCAAGTCAGAAGGATGAAACCATTCTCAGTTTCATCCTAAGTCATCAGTTTCAGCTCCTTCTTTAGTCGGTGCTCCAGCTCCTAAGTTTAGAGAGGGTAACAAAGATAGAGCACCAGGCTCTAAGTCTCAGGGCAGTGTTAGTAGTGTCGCACCTATCCTCTTTGCCAAACTTGTGGCAAACACCACCAGGGTACTTGCAGAGCTGGCAGTGATTCTTGTTTTGGGTATGGCAAGCCAGGCCATAGAGTTAGAGATGTCCGCAGTCAGGTCTGCAGGGTCTACAAAATCATTTCTCAGCTCAGTTCGATCTTCCAAATCAGTAGGGTGCCACCTCCAGTGCTACTAGTGGGCAGCGCCCAAAAAGACTCTATGTTCTTCAATCCCGACATGATCAAGAAAATATGGTTACTAGTACATTACAGATCTTTCGTGTGTATGTTTAAGATTTGCTACATCCAGGTACTTCCTTGTCTTTTGTTACTCCCTATATTGCAGGCGATTTCAGAGTCAGTCCTAAAATTTTAGCAGAGCCTTTTTTAGTTTCTACCTTAGTGGGTAAAACCATCATAGCCCGGTGGGTATACAAGAACTGCCTGGTAATGATACTCTAAAAAATTTCTTCAGTAGATCTAGTCGAATTAGAGATGATTGATTTTAATGTCATTCTCGGCATGAATTGGCTTCATTCCTATTATTCCCCAGTCGACTGTAGAAATAGAATAGTCCAGTTTCAGTTTCTGAATGAACCTATCCTAGAGTGGAAGGGTAGTACTTCAGCTTTCAGATGTCAACTTATTTCCTACCTTTGGGCAAGGAAAATGATATCTAAGGGATGTGTCTATCATTTTATTCATGTTAAGGATTCCAGTTCTGAGACTCCCAATCTAGAATTAGTTCTAGTTGTGAATGAATATTCAGATATCTTTCCTAAAGAGCTTCCAGGAATTTCTCCCAAAAAGGAAATAGACTTCGGCATTGATCTTATACCAGATACTCATACCATATCTATTTTGCCACACAGAATGGCACCAACAGAACTCAAAGAATTGAAAGAACAGTTGAAAAATCTCTTAGATAAGGGATTCATTAAGCCTAGTGTATCCCCGTGGAGCGCACCAATCTTATTCATGCGCAAGAAAGATGGTTCTCTCAGGATGTGTATAGATTACCGTCAGCTCAATAAATTTACGGTCAAGAGCTAGTATCCACTTCCCATAATCAATGATTTATTTGATCAGCTTCAGGGTGCCGGCTATTTCTCCAAGATAGACCTTAGATTTGACTATCATCAACTCAGAGTTAGAGAATATGACATTCTGAAAATAGCTTTCCATACTCGATATGGTCACTTTGAGTTTCTAGTCATGTCATTTGGTCTTACCAATACCCCAACCGCTTTCATGGACTTGATAAACTGAGTGTTCAAGCTGTACTTGGACATATTCATCATAGTCTTCATAGTTAATATTTTGGTCTATTCTCGTAGTAAGTGTGATCATACAGACCATCTCAGAATAGTACTTCAGTCTCTCAGGGATCATCAGCTATTCGCCATATTCAGTAAGTGCAAATTTTGGCTAAGGTCAGTAGCATTCCTTGGTTCTATCATTTTCAGTGATGGCATTAGAGTGGATCCTCAAAAGACCAAAGTAGTAAGAAACTGGCTCAGACCTGTCTCTCCATCAAATATTAGGAGTTTCTTGGATTGGCTGGCTATTATAGACGGTTTGTTAAGGGATTTTCTTCTATTACATCTCCTATGTCCAGATTGACTCAGAAGAAAGTCAAGTTTCAGTGGTTAGATCCTTGCGAGTATAGTTTTTAGGAGTTAAAAACTCGACTCACCTCAGCTCCAGTTCTAGCTCTTCCAGATGGTTTTGATGGGTTCGTTGTATATTATGATGCATCCAAATTAGGTTTGGTTTATGTCCTCATACATCATGGTAAGGTCATAGCCTACACCTCTAGACAGCTTAAATTACATGAGAAAAATTACCCTACTCATGATCTTGAGCTAGTAGCCGTAGTTCTTGCCTTAAAGATTTGGAGGCATTATCTATAGAGTGTTTATGTAGATTTGTTCACAGACCATAAGAGCCTTCAATATGTCTTTTCTCAGAAATATCTCAATCTTCGTTAGAGAAGGTGGTTAGAGCTCTTGAAAGATTATGACATGAGTGTCCTTTATCATCCGGGCAAGGCCAACGTAGTGGCCGACGCTCTCAGTAGTCTATCTATGGGTAGTGTTTCTCATGTTAAGGACATTAATAAGAAGTTATCTTAGGGAGTCCATCGGCAATTCAGACTAGGCATTTGCTTAGTCGATACAGAGGAGGGTGATATATGGGTTCAGAGTAGTTCAGAATTATCTCTAGTTTCCGAGGTAAAGGAAAAGCAAGATAGAGATCTATGTCTAGTCAAGTTGAAAGAGTCAGTTCAAGATAAAAATGTAGAGGTTTTCTCCCAAGGGGTAGATGGTGTTCTGCGTTGTCAGGGTCGTCTCTGTGTTCCAGGTGTAGATAACTTAAGGCAGAAAATTCTTGCATAAGAGCATGGTGCGCACTACCCTATTCATCCAAGGTCCACTAAGATGTACCGCAACTTGCGGGAGATCTATTGGCGGAGTAGGATGACGAGAGATATTGCATAGTTTGTGGCTGAGTGCTCTACATGTCAACAGGTTAAGTTAGAGCATCAGAAGGACAGTGGTCCTATGCAGGAGTTCATTATTCCTACTTTGAAGTGGGAAGAAGTGAACATGGACTTCGTGATGGTTTTACCTCAAACTCATCATTAGCATGATTTAGTCTGGATCATTATAGACAGAATGACCAAAGCTTCTCACTTCCTTCTAGTTCATACCTTTTATTCAGCTGAGGATTATGCCAAACTCTACATTAGGGAGTTGGCCAGATTACATGGTGTTCTCCTATCTATTATCTCAGACAGAGGTACCCAGTTCACCGCTCTCTTTTGGAAAGCATTCCAAAAGGGTCTTGGTACCCAAGTTTATCTTAGGATAGCTTTCCATCCTTTGACGGATGGTCAAGAAGAAAGGACCATTCAAAATTTAGAAGATATACTACGAGTGTGTGCAATTGATTTCAAGGGTAGTTGGAATGACCACTTGCCTTTGATTAAGTTTGCATACAACAACGGCTACTATTCCAGTATTCGGATGGCTCCATTCAAAGCTCTCTATGGTAGGAGATGTAGATCTCCAGTCGGTTGGTTCAAAGTTAGTGAGTCCTCAGTCATAGGGCATGACATGGTATTCGACGCCTTATAAAAAGTCCAGTTGATTAGAGAAAGACTTTGGGTTGCTTAGAGCCGACAGAAGTCTTATGCAGATGTTCGTAGAAAAGATCTCGAGTTTGAGGTTAGTGATGTTATCTACCTAAAGATCTCTCCCATGAAAGGAGTGAAACGGTTCGGTAAGAAGTGAAAGCTCAATCCCCGATATATCATTCCTTTCAAAATTCTCAGTCGATTTATTAGCTCGAATTGCCTTCAGATCTAGCCTCAGTTCATCCAGTCCTCTATGTCTCTTTGCTCAAGAAGTGCATAGGTGACCCAGCAGTTGTAGTCCCTATTTAGAGTATAGATGTTCAAAACAGACTCTCTTATGAAGAGATTGCAGTCGAAATCCTAGACTATCAGACTCGTAGACTAAGGAACAAAGAAGTCCCTCTAGTCAAAGTCCTTTAGCGAAATCAGTACGTTGAGGGAGCTACTTGGAAATCAGAAGCAGAAATGCATACCAAGTATCCTCACCTCTTCTCCGCCAACTCAGATTAATCTCAGGGTAACAGTTCTCCTTAAGCTTTTCAGTTTCATATTCAGACTTCAGTTACAAGCTTAGTAGTCAGTTCATGTTCAGAATCCCGTTATAAACTTGGTATTAGATACCATTGCATTTTAGTCATTCATTTATGTATCAGTTCATTTATATAATTATGCATCATACATGCATCCTCATTGTAAGAAACTTAGTTCCTTAAGACACTCATTCATGCATTCACGAACCAGTTACACATGCATAGATATGCATGGTCAGTATGATATATTTAGCTTATCAGTCATGCCAGTCATGAGATTATGTTCCAGTTATTCATGTTCAGTATAGACGTCATTTTATGTTCTTCTCCTCACTCTCAGTCTCATTCGAGGATGAATATTCTCAAGAGGGAGATATTGTATTACCCTATACATTTTCCTAGCTTGAAACCATCTCAAGAATGTTAGAAAATCTCTTTGAAATATGAATCCAATTTTGTACACATGGCTTTTTTAAGATTTTCACTTTTTGTTATGTGGAAAATCGAATAAAATTTCCATCGATACTAATTCCATCAAAATCTGGTATCGAGCGGGGAAGTTATGGCCATTTTAAAGAGAGCAGTCTGAATCGCCTAGGTGAAACGGAGAGGGCCGACGGACTGTCTCACCCCATAGTCGCATCTATGTAGTGAGTCCACTCTATGGCTGAGTGCAACGTAGAGGTTCAACGGGCCATCGAGATAGCGATGGACTGTCGCACCCCACCGTCGTACCAAGGTACTAAGTTCCAGTTCTGGTCCCAGTTCGACGGTGAGTCCGACGGACCATCGACCCAATGATAGACCATCGCACCCCACCATCACATATTCCTCTCAGTATTTTTAAGTTATTTTTAAAAGGATATTTTGGTCTTTTACCACCCGCTTATATACCTAGTGCTATCCGACCCAAAGCTCAGAAATTCATTATCCATCTACAACATTAAAATTAGGGTTTTTCTCTCTAAGATTAATCCCAAGAACAAAATCCAAATCTTCTCCAAGAACTAAGAGAGTCAAATTCTTCAAGTTCAAGAACTTCAGGAAACTCATTACCAGGTATGCATAGTGTTCATTCATGGACTCCTTTCATCCATGAAGCCCAAGAATCTCTTTTCTAAGTTCAAGTTTATGAAATTTCTTACATAATTAGCCAAGGCTTGGACTTACTTTTGCCTTCTTTTTTTTTTTTTTTTCATTTGAAAAAATTCTTGGAATTTTGAAGTCACTCTAAACACACCGGACCTGTCTTATTTGCAGGCCTGTATTGAAATGGACCCATTCCAAATTTAGGTACTTTTACATACTATTTAGGTGAGGTGAAAATACCGTAATACATAGTTTGCCTCTTAAATTTATTGAAATATACATATAAACTAAGTTTATTTTAAATTGAATACCTTAACTTTTAATAAAGTATTTTAATTAGATACGTTTGATCTGAATTTTTTTAAAAAGTTTATATGTGTTTTCATTCGTATATTAGATTAAGTTAACCACATAATATATTTCATTTCTATTTTGAGATGTTCTTCCTTTTTCGGTCCTTCAGCAGATTGAGTAGCAAAAAAGTGACTAAAAATATCTCAACAACAAAAAAACAAAAAAATTACAAGCTATAAGTTATGTCTTGGGGGAGGGGGGATGCAAGGCATAAGTTTGGTTTCGAAACCACAAAGTTATGTCTCTTCGTTCTCTAAAGATATACGGGACAAGACAAAAGTTTTCTAAACATATACCTTATAAATTAAATAATAATACACAATTTATCCCAACCACAACAACAACAACAAACCCAGTGTATTCCCACATAGTGGGGTCTAGGGAGGGTAAGATGTACGTAGTCCATACCACTACCTCCGATGAGGTGGAAAGGCTGTTTCTGATAGACCCCCAGCTCACGACACGAGATACTAATTAAATTCGAAATAAAGCATGGGAAAAGATGAAAAGACATAACTAATCCACCCACAAAGGATAACAAACAAAGAATAGTAAACAAATACGTAATAAGGTATGCAACAATGTGGCATAACAAGAAAAGTACACCCACCCAGTATTTCCCTACCCCAATGACCCAAACTATCCCTAACCTTCTATCCTGATTCGTGTCCTCCAGATCTTCCTATCTAGGTTTATGTCCTCAGTGAGCTGTAACTGCTCCATGTCCTGCCTAATCACCTCTTTCCAGTATTTCTTCAGCCTACCCCTACCCCGCTTGAATTCATCCAATTCTAGCCGCTCACACCTACGAACCGGGGCATCCGTGCCCCTCCTCATCACGTGCCCGAACCATCTCAATCAAACTTTCCGAATCTCGTCCTCCACCGAAGCCACTCCAACTTTTTCCCGAATGGTCTCATTTCGAACTCTATCACCCCTAGTAAGCCCACACATCCAACGCAACATCCGCATTTCTGCCACCTTCAATTTTTGGATGTGAGAGTTTTTGACTGGCTAACACTCTGTTCCATACAACATGGACGGACGAACCGCCACCCTGTAAAATTTGCCTTTAAGCTTGGGTGGCACCTTCCTATCACACAACACCCCTGAGTCGAGCTTCTACTTCATCCATCCTGCCCCAATACGGTTGGAGACATCCTTGTCAATCTCACCATTTTCCTGAATCATGGACCCGAGATACTTGAAACTACCCCTCTTGCACACCGCTTGGGAATCCAACCTTACTACCACGTCGTCCTCCTACCGCAAGTTATTAAACTTGCATTCCAAATACTCTGTCTTGGTCCTACTCAACCTGAACCCTTTAGACTCAAGGGTCTGTCACCACACCTCTAGTTTATCATTCACACAAACCCGCGTCTAATCAATCAAAACTACATTATCTGCAAAAAGTATAGACCAAGGCACCTCTCCTTGAATATGCCGTGTCAACACATCCAACACCAAAGCAAACAAAAATGGGCTAAGAGTAGATCCTTGATGCAGCCCTGTCAAGACAGGAAAATGCTCTGAATCTGCTCCCGCTGTCCTAACCTGTATCTTAGCTCCATCATATATGTCCTTGATTGCTCTGATATATGCCACCGGAACCCCACTCACCTCCCAGCATCTCCAAAGAACCTTCCTAGGGACTTTGTCGTACGCCTTCTCCAAGTCGATAAACACCATGTGCAGGTCCTTCTTTCTTTCCCTATACTGTTCTACCAGTCTCCACACCAGATAAATTACCTCCATCATCGAGCACCCGGGCATAAATTCAAACTGGTTCTTCGAGATAGTCACTAACCTCCTTAACCTCAACTCGACCACTCTCTCCCAAATCTTTATAGTGTGGCTTAATAACTTTATCCCCCTATAGTTGTTGCAACTCTGAATGTCGCCCTTGTTCTTATATAAAGAGATCATAGTACTCCATCTCCAAGCCTCGGACATTTTTGCCGACTTGAAAATGTCGTTAAACAAAATAGTTTATGCCGACCACAAATGTTCATTAAATATGAAGCAACTACAAAATTTAAAAACCACCAATTTGAGGAGCCAAAAAATAAAGTCACCTTAAAATAGTGGCAATCCGTGCAAAATCTTCTAAATTGTAATAATATCATATATTATTCCCCCTGTTCATCTTTACTTGTCCAAATTTGATTTTGGCACCCTCTTAAGAAACAATAAATGGAATAGTGGTTTACTATATCATCCCTATTAATTATAGGTCATCTAAAAGTATGTAAATGGAGCAGTATTCATATGAAAGGCAAAAAAATATAAAATTATAAATTATATATAAAAAAAGTAAATTATCTTTTAATTTTTTAACCAAGAGGAGTAAAGTTAGACAATTATTTTTAGTATTGACACAACCCTAAAGTTGAGGTCATGATGACATATACCTTGGTACTAACTTTAGTAGATAAGCTAAATCCCACACGATACAAGACAAGCGAAATATGAAAAGAAAACCCAAAAAGGTGAGACTTCTATAATGAAGTTAAGCAATAATGATCAACATAGTGAAAACTGAACAAATACATAAATTCTCAAAAATGGTGTCATAAGTAGAAGAGTATGTAATACATAGTCTATAACTAAAAATATAAAGTCTATCTCTGAATGATATAATAAAGACAAGATAAAAATATATGGGGTCGGAACAAGGCTCCGAACGAGGAGCTTACTAGATACTCTGAAGATCAACTATCATTGCACATCAGCTACGGCCGCTCGTACTCGAAGTAGGATCTACACTGAAAGAGCATCATAGGGATGAGTATGGTCCACCTATACTCAGTAGGTGTCATAGGTCGACTGAGCAAAATAGAAAAGCATACAAATAGAATATATACTATGAGAACGTCATCTCCTAATAGAAAATTTCTCAAATGGTAGCTCAAACCATCTCCACTAACAATTTCAAGATATAAGGACAATAAAGGAAACTAACTACATAATAACAATACATAAGGAATACACAACAATGTAATTAATGCAATGCAAATGCAATAATGATGTGATGATGATGAAAATAAGCTATTGCATGACTTTTCGTATACACCTTACGAGCCTCAACGCTTCAAGACAGGATCCATAGGGGTTCATAACCTGTATACTTTCATAATCTCAAACTCATACCTCAATTCACCTCTCCGGCTAATGTTCATGGATCAAGATTTTTATAAAGTAAATCATTCATCTCTCCAACTATTGTTTACGAATCAAGGATTTTATAACGCGTTTTTCATTGATATCAATATCTCATCAAGTGTATATATAAAATAAGGATGAGGTGCTCACAACCTATCAGTATGATGATAATGATCAATCAATATGGTATAAGTGAGCTCAAAATCAACTCACCATGTCAATGATTTCATGCACATAAGACCTCGCTAGACACCATTAGGATAAATAGTCATATAAGATATAAAAAAATAATTTAAAAAATCCTCTCTCGGTATTACTATCATGATAAAGTCAATTAATGCTGAAAGAAAGTATATAATATCTATTCAAGCTTCCGTACGGGTATCACAACAATAAACATAACATTTAATGCACCAATAAGGCCTATGATGTCAAATAAGTCCTCATACGAACAACACATAATGAATATTCTCTCAAATCAATAACAATATGCAAATAAGCCCTCACATGTGCGCACAGTAATAATAATAATCGCAAAATATAAATTTCATGTATAATTTTTCAATCATAGCATAATTTTATGTTCTTTAACTATCCAACCCAACCTGATAAAAGTTATAACCTACCTTGAAGAGTCGAAAATCCAAGCCTAAGTCTTCAATACAGAGTCTTTCCTTCATGAATGATCTTGACACGAGGTAACACTATCAAAAAATATAATCTACGCGGCAAAAGAAAGCTAATGATACCCATAATAACTATTTTTTAAACGGATCCAAAATTAGTTCGAAAAATGGGGTAAAAAATGAAAGGGTTGAAATAAAAAATTTTATTTTAGAAATATATGACAATAGGAACCTACAACTTTAAAACCACTTGAACAGGAGTTTAAGATGAGGCTCAAATTGATGAAAAATCAATTTTATAATTTATCGGCAAAAAACCCCCCAAATTAAATTTGAAATCAAGGTTTAGAAATCATTTTAAAGATAAAATCAATGAAAGTTAGTAAAATAGAACTTTAGAGCTTACTCAAGTTTGAGTGATAAAGAAAATCCTAAAAATCCTAAATAGTCATATGAAAATAGACTATTTATACTGTTCTGTGAACAGTACCTCGTAAACGCGGTCAATCCTTTGCATTCACAAAGGAGAAAAATTGACCCTACCACTTACTTGGCCTTCATGTTTGCGATCATCATTTCGTGTTCGCAAAGGCTGACGACCAGGACACATCGCGTTCGCCACGTTCAATCGTATTCGCGATGAAGAAAAATGCCCGACTCGATTCGACTATACTTTGTGATCGTGTCTACCCCCTTCACGATCGCAATGAAGAATAATATCTTTCTCCATATTCGCGGTCAAGGGCCCGTGTTTGCAGAGAAGGATTATACCTGCACCAGATATCAGTAAAATACTAAGTTTTGCATGATTTTAAATTCTCAAAATTCGTTAGGGATCCCGCGAACCTAAACAATATATGCCACTAGGTTATTATCGACATTCCGGATTCAATGGCTATAATAATTTTTTTGAAAAGAGGTCATTTACAATAAGTTAGTCCCCGTGGCCTTTAAAGGCTTATTTTAACTAGTTGTTGAAAGAAGGGTTGAAATTTAAAATAAAGGTTCTGAACCCGAACTAACCCCTCTACTAATCAAAAATAAATATTTTAGATCTAATGGGACTGACCATATCATCATCCGGCGCTCGAAACACAACATGTTGACCGAAGTCAGACTAATGATTTTTAAAGCCTTCAAGAGTCTCGAACTCTTTCAAGTCATTTCTGAATGCATCAGGGACAATCCCCATATCTCATACCAACATGTAACAACTACGAGAAATGCAAAATAGTCAAAACACATAAGAAGAAAATTTTCACACTTCAATTTGTTATAAGTACAATGGGCTAGGATTGCACATTCAGTCTTTCAGTTTGATTTTGTGTTAGTCAATTTTCAACCTTTTGACTTTTGATTTTAAAAAATTAAAAAATAATATGAATCAAAATAAATTTAATTTGATTCAATTTTTTTTATTTGATTTTTTTCAGTTCACTATTTCGGTTTTGTCAATAACTAATAGCATAATCAAAGAGATATTTACATTTTGAAAAATAAAATAAATTACGTATAAGGAGAAGTAATAATATTAAATCTCTTAAATACACTTTATAATACAAATCATGAGCATAACTTTAAAAGACAATACCTAAGAAGTATATCAACATGTCCAAAGATAGACCAACTTTTAGTCACTTTTTTAACTTTTTTTTTAGGCGTTTGATAAAATTAAAAATACTTTAAAGAGCTAAAAAAATGATTAAAAAAAACGTAAAAAAAATTATAAGTTAGGTATCACCAGTATTTTACTTTTTAACTTAATTTTTTTAAAAACTTGATCAACATATTTACCCTTTTATCCCTTATATTTTTTTAATTCCAACAATACCCCTAATTTGTAGCCGAACTTTTCTCCTCTTTTGTTGCATCTTCACTTCCACTGCTTTTCTTACTTTCCCTTTCCTCAATTTATCTCTTATCCTTCTCCTCAATTCTTCAACGATTTCATCCTTGCATCTTTCTCTAAGGATTATTCTTTCGTGCTCATTACTTTTGGATTAATAAGTGGAGAAGCTGATGACCAGTGAAATTTTTGTTATTAGAAATCCAGCAGATGGTTATTAGTAAAAATGCAAATCAATACAAATCTTGTTCGATGGATGGAATGTAATATAAGTGTTACTGAAGTGTTCCTTCTTGGGAGTATTTTGGCATTTTGTGGATTATTGAGGCTGCATTTGTTTTTTTTAAGATTCAGAGGTCTGAATCTGAATGCACATCTGAATGATTAAGATGTTGTCTCTAGATCTGAAAACTGAATGATTAAGATTGTTTGTTTTTCAACATCTGAATATGCAAAAAATTTTGTTTGTGTATATAATAAAATAAAAAATACAATTCAAACAAAATACTAATTATATATTAGAAAAGTATGTAATTTAATACAACAAAATTATTATTTGATTGAAAAAAATATTTATGTTTGTTAGTAATAGTGGAGATGGTTTATAATGGTGGTTGCAGTGACAATGATAGATGTTAGTGATTAGTAATATTGGTGGTGATAGTTGTGATGGTGGATTTTGTAGTGATTGTTATGATGGTGAAGGTTGATAGTAGTGGTGGTGGTTGTGATATGACGTTGCTTGATGTTAGTAGTTGAAGGTATTGATTGTGATGGCTGAAAAATGAATGCATGATAGTTTGACAATGTGTTGGTGCTAGTTAGAGATGCTGTTAGTTGTGATGGTGGAGATGGTTGTTAGTAGAGATAAATTGTAGCAATGGTAGTAGTTGAAGTATTGGTAGAGACAGAGTTACTAGTGACAATGGTGGTGGCGGCCAAAGAATGTGCGGAGGTTGTGATGTATTAGTGGTAGTTAGCGGTGGTACTAGTTGTGATAAATGAGTTGGTCGATAGTAGGGATTGCCCGATAGTGGTTGATGATGGTGGTGCTATTAATGGCGGTAGTGGCGGTGAATATAATTAGAATAATAGAGGTAGTAGGTGTGGTAGCAGTTGACAATAGTAGTTGACAGCGGTATTTGTTGCCGATGATAGTTGTGATAGTGGAGGTAGGTGGGGATTGACAATGGTGGCGGTGGCAAAGATGGTTAGTGGTGGTGACGGATGATTATGAATAGAGTGGCGATGAATATTATCCAACACCAGAATACCTCTTCAGACCTATTAAGACTTGATTGTAGATCTGAATGATT
>NC_061115.1:36540939-36750729 GCF_002878395.1 Capsicum annuum
AATAGATGCTTCTTCTAGATGGTCTCATGTGTGCATTTTATCATATCACAACTTGACATTTGAAAAATTGTTGGCACAAATAATACGATTACTGGCACAATTTCCTAATAATCAAATCAAGTCTATTCACCTTGATAATGCTGCAGAATTCTCATCTCAAGTATTTAATGACTATTGCTTATCAATCGGGATAAGAGTGGAACATCTGTACCCCATGTTCACACTCAAAATGGCCTTGCTGAGTCATTAATTAAACGTCTGCAGTTGATAGCCAGACCATTACTAATGAAAACTAAGCTGCCCACTTCTGTTTGGGGTCATGTAATTTTGCATGCTGCAGCACTTATTCTTCTTAGACCAATAAATTATCATAAATTTTCTCCGTTGCAGTTGGTTCTGGGTTAAGAGCCTAAGATATCTCATTTGAGAATTTTTGGATGCAGTGTTTATGTGCCAATAACACCACCAAACCGCACAATGATGAGCCTCCAAAGAAGGTTAGGAATTTATGTTGGATTTGAATCACCCTCCATTATTTGCTATCTTGAACCATTAACGGGAGATATGTTTACTGCTTGATTTGCAGATTGTCGGTTTGATGAGATACTTTTCCCAAAATCAGGGGGAGAAGATAGTGACATCAAAAGAGAAATTTTGTGAAAAAATTCATCACTATCTTATCTTGATCCACGTGCTTCTATTTGTGAGCAAGAAGTACAATAGATTATTCATCTTTAGAGAATTGCAAATCAAATGCTGGACGCATTTACAGATGTGAATAAGGATCCATTCCGACCTCAAGAAAAGAATGAGGAACTCCTTGGTCCAGAAATACCATATCTTAGTGCAATTGGTGCACTAATGTATCTTGCAAATACTACAAGGCCTGATATTGCCTTTTCAGTAAATTTGCTAGCAAGGTATAGTTCTTATCCTACTAAGAGACATTGGAATGAGATCAAACACATATTACGGTATCTAAAGGGAACTACCAATATGGGCTTATTTTATTCTAAAGATTGCATTTTCGATCTGATTGGTTATGTTGATGCTGGGTACTTATCTGACCCGCATAAAGTTCAGTCTCAAACAAGCTATGTATTTATAGGTGGGGGTACTGTCATATCTTGGAGATCAACAAAGCAGTCTATCATAGCCACTTTATCAAATCACGCTGAGATTATAGCTATTCATGAAGCAAGCCGAGAGTGTGTGTGGTTGAGATCCATAATACATCTCATTCGAGAAAAATGTGGCTTAAAATTTGACAAAGTACCCACAATTTTATATGAAGATAATGCAGCATGCATAACACAACTGAAAGGTGGATTCCTAAAAGGAGATAGAATGAAACACATTTCGACAATGCTCTTCTATACACATGAGCTCCAAAAGAATGGTGATATTGACGTACAACAGATTAGTTCAAGTGACAATGTGGCTTATTTATTCTCCAAGTCTCTTCCAACTGCAACTTTCAAGAAGATGGTTCACAAGATCGGAATGCAGAGATTCAAAGATGTTCTTATTAGGGAGAGTTAATACGCGCTGTACTCTTTTCCGTTATGAGGTTTTGTCTCACTGAGTTTTCCTTGTAAGTTTTTTAATAAGGCAACCTATATGCATATTGTTAGACATTAAAGGGGGAGTATTATGATATATATCAATTATAGTGAATGTCTATCAAGATTTATCAAGATCTATTTGATGTCTATCAGGATTTGATGTATTTGTCTTTTAGTGTGAAACTAGGGGCAAATTCCCCCTATAAATAGAAGGGCTTCCTTCATAGTAAATCATCCCTCAAGAGAAGAATAAGAATCACTCTCTATATTCTCTCTACTCTTCTTCTTTATTTTTTCTTATTTCCTAACAATTCGAATGATGAAACTAAAATACTACTTGCTGGGCTAGTGTAATATGTATAAACTTCTATTCATTCATTTTTACGCTACAATAAGCGAACTTGAAACTAAAGATAATGGAAGAGAGTAAGTATATTAATAGAAAAAGATATTATGAAGATACTATTATGAAAGCTGCATAATCGATAAGCACAAAATCAAATCTTCAATAAATAAATAAATAAACAATGAAGCACTAAGCTATAAATTACAAACCATCGGAAGGAAAAAAGAAAGATGAAAAAGAATTGTATTAATATGTATATGATGTTACGAAATATAAAGTAAGAATAAGAAGAATGGAGAGAGAAGTGAGAGTACAACTTTATTTTTCTTGAGGAATTTTTGAGAAGTCAATTACAATGAAGGAAAATCAATTTATTTATAGGAAAAAATTAACTTTGTCTCAAAAGTTTGGGGTTTATAACTTTTTCATAAATAGACATTCTCTATATATGATAATACATTTATAACACTCCCCCTTAAGTGTCTAATTGATAAATAGTGTGTCTTGTTAAAACCTTACTAGAAAAAAATTCAATGGAAGAAAAATCTAGTGAAGAAAAAAGAGTACACATCTCTAATAATACACACATAAGCTGCCTCTTTAAAAACCTTACGAGGAAAATCTAGTAGGACAAAACCTTGAATGGAAAAAAGAGTACAAAGTGTATTTTCTCCTCCTGGTGAGAACATCAATTTTGAATCTTGAATCTTTACATTTCAATTTCGTACATCATCTTCTCGTAAGTTGTAATTGATAGAGACTTCTTGAATAAATTATTCATATGATCACTCGAACGAATTTATTGCACGTTGATATCACCATTCTTTTGGATCCCATATTGTAGAAAAGCTTTGGCGAAATGTGCTTCGTTCTATCTACTTTATAATTCCTTACTTGAGTTGTGCTATGCATGTTGCATTATCTTCATGCAAAATCATGGGTACTCTGTCACGTTTTAAATCATATTTTTCTCAAAAGAGATGTATCATTTATCTCAACTACATCATTCTCGACTTGCTTTATGAATAACTATTCTCTTATCATAATATGAATGTTATGTATACATGGTATGACAGTGACCCTTCATGACAATAGGTAATAAGTCTGTATCGAACCACTATGTCAATCATATGAATATCATGTGTATTAAAAAACATGACAATATTTGTTAGCATAAACACATTAATACAAGGACTTTCAATTGCAATATGCAAGTGGTATACTTCACTATATTCGTGCAGAAGTAAAATTATATCATGCAGTAAGATGTGTAAATGTATCAATTGCACAAACTATAGTACTTCAAAATCCAATCAGATTTTGCATGTTTCTCATCCCAACTTCTTTCAGTAGATAATCTATCGTTTTTGAAAACTCTCCAAGAGTTTCAATAATTTTCAAGTTATAAATTGTCACAACTCCAAAATCAAGGATCATGATGGAACTTGCCGTGACGAACCTTGACAAGTAAGCCTATCACGCGATTTGATACATAAGGAGAAAAGACAACAATAACTTTAAGACAAGGCTTCTAGGATGAAGTCGAACCACATATATATAATGAAAATGAAAAGAAACATAACCAATAATACCATAACACCCAAAATCTGGTGTCACGGTGTAAGAACTACTAATACAATCCATGAATCAAATACATAAGAAATTCAACAGGAACAACTCTATCTCCAAATACTAGTAAAGACATAGTCTAATACAGAAAGATAGAAGTGAATTCCAGACGTATGAAATTCAACTACTACCTTGAATAACTCCGAAGGTGCCCGAATCAACCACTGTGAGGCGCATCGAACCAGGATCTGCACCAAAAAGGTACAATAAGGGTGAGTACGGTCCACTTATACTCAGTAGGTATCATAGGCCGATCGAGAAAAGCAAAAACTAAAGCATACAAAATACACACTAAGGACAGACACTAGTAATCAGAAAATGTCCCACAATGATAGCCCACACCGTTTGCACTAATAATTTTATAATACTCACATATATTGCAGCACATACTAGAAAGGGGTAAAAGTATACATTATACCACATACAAAAAGGTCAAAGAAAAACAAACATATACAAGAACATCAAGTACAAGTAAAGGAAGATAGAACAAATCGATAGGTAACAAGTCAACACAGAAATACAATCACTACGCAAGCATAATGAGGTAAATGAAAATGGTGATGTAATGCACGAGGGTATCGCATAACCTTCATATACACCTATGGAGCTAAAGCTTCTCAATTTAGGATCTATGGGGGGTTCATCAACCCGTATACAATCCATATCCAATTCACATCCATACCTCATCCCCGTCACATCCCTCGGAGAGGATTTTTATAAGATGTCACATTTTCTGTCAGAAAAATCAAAATTTCCACGGTCTTATTAATGTTTCATGAATGAGTATGATATGAGGATGTAATGCTCACAACCAACCACAATAAGTATTTCCATATCTAACTAATATACCAACCAAGTGAGCCAAATACCCATTTAATTTTTTCAACCATCCATAAAATCCAACATGATTTATATGCCAATAGAGTATGAATACACCACAATGCACAATCGATACCCCAATAGGATTTTTAATCAACCAAGATACAATTATTTTTGTGTATAAAAGACTATCATTATCATATAATACCCAACACGATCACACATTGCTCATAATGTTCTAAGATTACCAAATAACATCACACATAGGCCCCACACGGGCACACCACAATAATATAGCCATTTTTGATGATTAGCTCTCACACCTTTAACATGCTTTTGTATCAAAATTAACTACCCAGCCCAGTCTAAAAGAAGTTAAGCCATAACCTACTTCGAATGCTGAAAATTGATCTGTAAGCCTTCGATCCAAAGCCTTACTCCCCATGAATGGATTCGAAATCAACTAAAACATAAAAATATAGAATCTATGCATGAAAACAAAGCCAACGATTTCTATATTGCTTATTTTCAAGCAGAGATCAAAACGGACCCCTAAAATAAATTTTTGAAAAGAAGGGCAAAATCATAATTTTTTTAAAAATATATTTTTCTATTTTTAGGAGTCTACAACTGAAAATCCAAGCCTAAATGAGTTAAAAATAAGACCCAAATCGAAGAAAAAATAATTTTAAGCTTTATCGGGTAAAATCCCTGAAATTCATTTTAAAAATCAAGAATTGAAGTTGTTTTGAAGATGAAATTGACACAAAAGTAATAAAATAACAGTAGAATCTTACCCAAGTAAAAATGGATTGAAATGAGAGTTTAAATCGAAGAAATACAATTTTGGGTCTTCCAAGTCAAAATCTCCAATTGTCACTATAATCCATGTTAAAACAAGAAATAGATAATAAAATTAGAGTAAAGTAGTTGAAATAGGTGTTTAGAAGCTTACCCAAGCTTAGAAATGGAAGAAATTGCTCAAGAGTGTGAAACCCTAAACTCCAGGTCTCAAAAATGAGGGGAAAAATGGCAAAACATGGGTATATATAGGCTCCAAGTCTCCACGAACCCTTCAAAATTTATCTGAAATCCCATGAATACAAACAAAATATGCTATCCTAGTTTAAAAAATATTGTTTTCACAAAATTGACCCCAGAAATCCCAAATCACAACTTTCCAAACCAAGGATCAACATGAGATTTAAAAATCATAAAACCACACCAACCATGTTACCACTGTAAAATCAATGTTTAGAATTTGCTGGCAAAGTTTGTTTTGTCGTCCGACACACAGATAAAAAGATATTGACTAAAGTCAACCATAAGGATCTCTAAATCACAAAAAATCATAGTATCATATAAATCACTCTAAAATGCATCGAAAACTGTGTCAATTATCCTCACACTCTAGAAATACGACAAAGCAACCACGGAGAGGGATAAAATAGTTAATTCACACAAAAACACATATTTCACATAATTCATCAAAAATTCAAGTCGTTATATCATCTACCACTAAAAATCTAGTTCATCCTAAAACTAAAGGTAAGAGAAATACCTGAAACTGTGAAAAACTTAGGGTTAAGAACTACACATATCAGACTTGACCTCCCAGGTAGCCTCATCTATAGGTCTATGTCTTCACTTAAACTTAACCACTGGAATAACTCTAGAACGCAATCGTCTAACATCCCTAGCCAAGATAGAGACCGACTCCTTAACAAAATACAACCTCTAATCTAACTAAACCAACTCTCAATGAATGACATGAGACTCCTACAAAAAATATTGGCGAAGCATGGAAACATGAAAAATTGCATGAACAACTGCTAAATCTGGGGGCAAAGTCAACTCATACGCCATATCACTAGTAGTTTAAAGAATCTCAAATGGGTTAATATACCTGGGGATAAGTTTTCCCCTCTTCCTAAACCTCATCACACCCTTCATGGGTGAAACTCAAAGGAAAACACGATCACGAACACCAAATGTCAAGGCACAAAGTTTATGGTCTACAAAACACTTCTACCTACTCTGAGCTGCTCGAAGTCTATCCTGAATGATCCAAACCCTATCCAAAGACTCACAAAGCAAGTCCGTACCTCGAGGTCTAGCCTTAGAAACCTCGAATCAACCAATTGGAGAGCAGAAATGCCTAACATACAAAGCCTCAAAAGAAGCAATATCAATACTGAAATGGTAGCTATTATTATAAGCAAACTCCGCCAAGGCTAGGTGCTGCTCCCACTAACCACCAAAGTCCATCACACAGTGCGAAACATATCCTTAAAAACCTGAATACTCCTCTCCGGCTGACCGTCGGTCTGGGGTTAAAATGTTGTACTAAGATCAAACCGAATACCCAACTCTTCTTGAAAAGTCTTCCAAAAATGAGATGTGAATACTGAACCTCGATTTGAGATGATAGACACTGGCACACCATAAAGATGCACAATCTCACGAATTTAGATACAGGCCTACCTTTTTGCTCTAAAATAGACTTGAACCAAAATAAAATAAGCAGACTTGGTAAATTGATCCACGATGATTCAAACACTATCAAAACCACAAGAAGTATAAGGTGACCTAGTCACGAAGTCCATAGTAATTCATTCCCACTTTCACTAAGGAACCTTTGAAGCAAACTGTCCGATCTCATATTCTCGACTTTCACCTATTGGAAACATAGGCAACGAGCTATAAAATTTGCTATATCCCTCCTCATACCACTCCACTAGTAATTCTATCCCAAGTCACGATACATATTATTCACTCATGGATGGATAAAATACAAGGGATGATGGGCCTCCTCCAAAATCAATCTAATCCAATCAACCATTTTAGGCACACAAACTCGACCTTCAATCCTCAAAACTCTATCTGAATCAAGTGAGACTTTCTTAGCCTCACCACTCAATACCTTATCCCGAATTAACCCTAATCTAACATCATCAAACTGATGAGCTTGAATCTGCTCCATTTGAATCAAGTTAAAGGATATGATGATCCGAGAAAATTTCACAATAGACTCCATACAAGTAGTGCCTCCACAACTTCAAAGTAAAAAACATCACACATAACTCCAAAGACAAAGTACGATAATTCCTCTCATAGGGATTGAACTGTCGAGAAGCATACACAATCACCTTACCCTCTTGCATCAAAATCAGGCCTAACCCAACACCTGAAGTATCACTAAAGACGGTAAAACCCATGCTCTCCTTGGGTAAGGTCAAGATAGGAGCTGACATCAACAAATTCTTGAGCTTTTGAAAGCTCACCTCACAAGTATCAGACTACTGAAAAGAAATCTTTTTCTGAGTTAACTTGGATGACGGAGCTGCAATGGATGAGAAACCCTTAATAAAATGCCGATAATAACTTGCCAAGCTGATAAAACACTAAATCTCGATGGGAGAATTAAGTCTAGCCCAATCACGAACTACTGCAATCTTGGGTGGATCAATCATAATACCCTCCTTAGTCACCACAAGACCCAAGAAAGAGAAAAAATCTAACCAAAACTCACACTTGGGGAACTTAGCATACAATTTCTCATACCTCAACCTCTGAAGCACAATCCATAAATTCTCCTCAGGGTTATCCTCATTTTTGGAATAAACCAAGATATCATTTATAAATACAATTACAAAAGAGTCGAGATATGATTAAAAAACTCTATTCATCAACTCTATGAATGTGTTGGGGCATTGGTCAACCCAAAGGACATGACCAAGAACTCATAATGACATATCGAGTCCCATAAGCTATCTTCAGAATATTCAAAGCTCTAATAATCAATTGGTGATACCCGAATCTCAAATCAATCTAAAAAACACCAAAGCACCTTGAAACTGGTCGAACAATTAACAATACAAGAAAGAGAATACTTATTCTTAACCATCACCTTATTCAATTATTGATAATTGATACACATACGCATAGATTGTAATACCTCATATGTTTCTAAGCTAGGAGACAAACCATTTTTCCTACTATGAAACCTCCTATCCTGTGAGTAGCATTTTAGTACATGACTTACAATGAGTATCCTAGTGATAAGATAGCTTATGATACATTAAGAATGTTCATATGAGCCACTTAAGGTAATACAAGCTAAGAGTTTTTGAATCTATCAAGTTCTAGTGTTCGATTTTGCAAGGGTCATTTTTAACATGTATAACTTGATATTAATGTGGTATTTCTGCATATTTATACCTACCAAATTATAGATAATTGAATTAGCTTTCCAACAATACCAATTTTGCCTTAATCCAATACCCGAGCGAAAAGTTATGCCCATTTTCGTGAGAGACAGTAAACATAGGCGATTGGTTAGGCACCGCCCAACCCAAGCATAGACGATTGGTTAGGCGCCGCCTAACCTAACTTTGGAAATCACTTGGGCGCTGCCTAAGTCAATTCTATGTGCCAAAAACACTCTATTTTGAGTTATTTTAAGGGTAATTAAGTCTTTAAACACTCCTTACACGTCCCTAAACTTAACCCTACGAAATATATAGCTTCTAAACACATTACAACCCTATTAACATCTCAAAGCTCATCATCCAAGAGCACCATAGGAGAAAAAAAACTAGGGTTCCACAATTAAGCTTGAAGATTAAATTTTAAGAAAATTCCTCCGTCAATCATCAAGAACCTCCCTTCCAAGGTATGCGTAGTGTTCATCCACGGATTCCTTTAGTCCATGGAGTTCGAGAATCAATCTTTAAAATACAAAAGATTTGTTGATTGTGGTGATATGATCATACCCATGTTGATGCTTGTTTTTTTCTCTATATGATTGTATACGTGAGTTGATTTATGGATCCCTTTCATCCATAAAGCTCAAAAACCCTTTTTTTCATTATAAAATATGATTTCTATATTGTTGGGTATTAGTGATCATGTTGTTGATATTGGGTGATTCCCAAGATGGAATCTTTATATGTTTTTATGAATTCATGATATCATATGAGTTGAAAACATGTAAATTTGGTTGTTCATGATGTATAATTTGATGATTTCACCTATGCTTAAGATGTGCATGTAAGGTGTTTGATAAAATGCTTAAGGAACTAGAAATCATGCAATATAGCTAAATTGTGACTAAGTGAAGGATTCATGATATACCCTTACGTTCCAATGACTTCTATGTTGTTAATGTGCCTTGTAAATGTTGTTGGAATACTCATGAACTATTTTTATGAGATTATGCTATGTTTACTTGCAAATCCTACTTATGAACAAGATGTATGATAACCATGCAATCCATATGAACTTCCATGCCATTGGTATGTGTTGCTAATATGATTATGCAATAAACATGATATTAAGATTGTGCAAGTACTTCCATGTGATATGAAATCCTTTCCATGCAATACATTGTTGATAACCATGCATAGTATGAGATCCCTACTTATGATATTATATATTATGGACTCTATTCTTATGATCAAGTCACTCATGTGTGTCAATTTCCTTCCATCGAGTCCTGGGGGTACTTGTACCCGAAAAATATATCTGTATGCCTAGAGCCATGTCATATTTTCACGATACTCTCAGTCAAGCCACGATCTATAGAATTCAGTCAGTCATGTGACTCAGGAAAACTCAGAAATCTCAGTAATCTCAGTAGTCCAATAATCTCAGTGCTCAGTAACCTCAGTAACCTCAGTATTCACAGTCAATCTCAGTAACTTCAGTACTCTCAACCAGTACTCAGAACTCAGTACATTTCGTCAGTCATTGGAATCCAGTAAACTTAGTTTAGCTCTGCTAAACAGTACCACTAGTATCAGTCCAGTTAATCAGTATCAGTTCAGCTAATCAGTATCAGTTCAGCTTAGTAATTCAGTTCAGTGTCCTTCAGATGGGAGTAGAAGTTAGCACCGAGTGAACCCAAGGATGGGAACTCACCTGCCAGTTCAATATGTGATTCTTAGTAGCAATCCTTTTGTTCCAGAACTACGTAGCCAGCGTAGATTGAGACATCTTAACCCATCAGATTAGGGTTGATGAGGTGGCTTAACTTGTCAATTTAGGGTTCACACCGTTCTCATTGAGTACCTGTCAGTATAGGGTTCTCACAGATGTCCTTACCAGTGGCGCGGTATTGACACCCCTCCAGTCGGGGCAGAGATTGGACCTTAGCTTAGCTATTATAGCGTATTTGGGGAATGTCGGTTAGATAACTACTTCCCATAGTTTCACTTACAGATTTTAGGACTGTCAACTATAGCTACTCAGTCTTAGTAAAGAACTGAGATAGTTCTTCAGATTTCAGTATATTAGGACTGTTAGATACAGTCAACTCAGAAATAGAATTGAACTCAAATAGTTTTCTTCAAATTTATGGACTGTCAGATACAGTTACTTATGCTATCAATCACAAAAGTTATCAGAACTCATGCTATCAGTACTCAGCTTCAGGAATGTCAGATGCAGTCAATCAGACCAGTTCTTCGTAATTCAAACTGTCAGAAACAATCATTCCTTTATCAGTAATATAGTATTAGTCTCCCAGTATTCAGTAATACAGTATCAGATCCATCACTTATTAGTGATTTACATATCAATATCAGTAAACTCAGTCTTTCAGAATCTCATTATCAGTACATTGATGTTGTCAGTATTCAGACTCAGTAGTCAGTATCTCCACTAGTTTAATTACAGTTACGTATGCATGTATGTACTTTTATGTTCATATCAGTCAGTATTTTTCATGCATATAACCCTTTGCATTTAGCCTACCTTACTCGTATACTCAGTACATTCAAACGTACTGACGCATTTGCACTATGGTTCTTTCTCTTATGTTACACCATAGGTTCAGAGGATGAGCTCCAAATCAGCAGTAGATTCCAGGATCAACAGTCAGAGTTAGACGTGAGTCCTCATCCTTCGAGGACATGATGATTTCATTTCTATTTCAGTTTTTACTTTATTTCAGTAGTTGGAGTTAGTTGGGGACATGACCCATCAACTCCTTATTCAGTTGAGTTAGAGGCTTTCAGACTAGATGTCAGATTAGATGTTCAGACTTCAGTATTTATGTTTCTTTTTTTGGTATTGTTATACCATATTTTTCATATATGTATCAGTATTCAACCTTATGGCCTTACAGTTCATGTTTCTGTATATTTTATGAGATATTATGTAGTTTACAGGTACAAATATCAGTCATGGGTTAGCTTGTGGTCCCTCAGGGTCATGAGCACCGTGTAGCATTCCGGTTCAGCAAATTGGGGTGTTACATAGATCTATCCTTCTCCTTTACAGACAAGATAGGCTCACCCCAAGGTAATACACTAGGTCAGATAAATCCCTTATCAAACAACTTCTACAATTGATCCTTTAATTTTTTCAACTCGGCTAGGGCCATCCTATATAGAGGACTAAATATGGGCACTGTGCCCGGCTCGACAATAATATCAAAATCAATATCTCGATCCAGAGGCATATTATGAGAATTCGTAGAGAAGACATCCAAAAACTCAAGAAACACAAAAAGAAACCAAAGAAGGAGGTGAAACAACACTAGTATCACAAATATGAGCCAAACAAAATAAATATTCTCTCTCAACTAATTGATGAGCCTGAATATAAGATATAGCCCTCTTCAGACCTGAATAAAGTGCACCCTTCCAAGCTATCTTTGGGACACCCAGCGAAGCTAAAGTCATGGTCTTAGCATAATAATCTAGGACAACATTGTAAGAAGCCAACCAATCCATACCCATGATAACATCAAAATCAATCATATTTAAGACAAACATATCTACCTACGCCACATGCCCTGCAAAAGTCACAACACAGGATCGATACACTCGATCTACTACTAAAGAGTCTTCTATAGGGGTAGATACATGAATAGGCATGGGAAGAGTCTCACTAGCAAAATCAAAATCCAAAGCAAAATAAGCAAACACTTAGAAAAAGTCGATCCTAGATTAAATAACATAGATGCAGTACTGGAACAGACGAGATGATATATATAACCAGAATATCGAAAACCTCTGCCTCTAGCCTGGAAGGAATAGCGTAGCACTGTCCATGACCACCAACTGGATGAATAGCCCCGCGACCACCAATATGGGCTCCACTACCTCTACCTCTTGCACCTCTAGTAAAACACCTACCTCTCACAAATGAAATAAGAGTAGCTCTGATCACACGATAGGGGTAGTTCTTGGCAAAATAGCTAATCTCATCGCACATAAAGCAACCTCTACGGCCCGAATCAATAAGAGAAGCTACCACTAGGCTCGAGCAACCACCTATAACTACTGAACCAGAAGATCCACTACCTTAACTCTATAAGGTTGCCTGTACTGGACTACCATGATACCCATGAGAACCTCTAAAATCTCTGCCCCAAGAAGTCTGACCCCTGAACTCACCAAAATGGCGCACCTTCTTGCAACCTCCCTGAGATTCTTGAAGAATACCCTCAGTCATCTTAGCATGATCAACTATTCTTTAAAGAAATGCTACAAATACAACCATCTGAGACGTAGCTAACTAAATAAAAACATCCAACCCCCTTATGAACTTTCAAATCTTCTTAGACCTAGTGGAAATACTACCATAAGAATATCTAGACAAGGCATGAAAGTGTGCCTCATACTATATAACAGTCGTGGAATCCTGCTCTAGGCGATCAAACTTATCTCTTATCTTATCCCTCAAACTGTAAGGCATGAATCTATCCAAAAATCCTCCACGAACTGATCCTATGTCATATCGGGAGAATCAAGAGGCCTACAACTAACAAGCAACCTCATCCAATCTCTAGTATCATCTCTCAATTGATAAGTAGTATATGTGACACTATGCGACTCAAGTTAATCCAAATTTTGAAACTTCTCACGATAGTCAATCAAGAACTCATAAGCATTACGCCCACAACACACTGAACTTAGAGGACCCAAATAACTGAATCTCTTAAAACTCTTCTGATCCACAAAAGACATAACTATACTAGCAATAAGAGGAGGCATTATGAATCTAGCCGACTGAGATCCCACTTGAGGGTTGCGAAGACATGGTAAATCTAGCACGCTGAGATCTCACCTAAGGGGGAAACATAGATGAAGGCTGAAATCCTAACCTTGGAATACCATACTCAAATGCAGGTACTGAAGGATGAATAACACTCGAAGTTGTAGAGTACCAAAAGCAAAAGTAGGTGTAACTGAAGGATCCATACTTAGAGTTGGAGAAGCACCACAAACAGACTTTGGAATAGAGAGGGTACAATACTCGAAGCTGGGAAAACACCAAGCATACTAAAAAAAGCACCCTCCAAATAGGTCAACAAGTGAATCAACTATCCCTAGAAGATTGGGGTAGAAGAACTCAATTGAATCAAAGTAGAACCCACACCTCCAACATGTTCAACATGAGGTTCAAGGGAGAGTCCCCTAGAACTACTCCTAGATGTGGCAGATCCACATGCCCGTCCACTACCTTGAGTTCATCTACAATTCATAAATCGCCTTTTAAGCTACACTCTCTCCTCAGATGAAGGCTCTACACCTCTAACCTCATGAGATTTACTCAACACCATCTGCACAGAAAAGAGTAAAACATGACTTAGAATACAAGATATGAAAGAAATCTGCATGATAAGCAACCAAATGATGAAAATTTCCTAAAGATATCCTATAGCCTATCATAGAGAGATACAGACGTCTACATACTGATTTGCAAGACTCTATTACACATCCTATTCTTATACTATTGAGACCAATGAGCCTGGCTGCTCTTATACCAATTTGTCACAAACTAAAAATCAAGGATTATAATGGCACTTGTCGCGGCAAACCTTGAAAAGTAAGCTTATCACCCAAACTGATACACAAGGGGGAAAACAATAATAACCCCAAGACAAGGCTTTTAGGATGAAGCCAAACCACATACATATATGAAAATGAAAAGAAACATAACTAATAATGCCATAACTCCCAAAACCTGCTGTCATAGTGTAAGAACTACTAATACAATTTATAAATTAAATACATAAGAAATCTAATAGAAAAAACTCTATCTTTGATTACCAGTAAAGATATAGTCCAATACAGAAAGAGAGAAGTGAATTTCAGACACATGAAATCCAACGCTACCTTTACTAACTCTCAAGGCGCCTAAATCAACAACTGTGAGGCCCCTCAAACCAAGATTTACCCCTAAAGAGTATAGTAGGTGTGAGTATGGTCCACTTGTACTGAGTAAGTATCATAGGCCAACTGAACAGCATAGAAAATAAAGCATACGAAATACACACTAAGGGCATGTCACTTATAGCAAGAAAATGTCCTATAAGGGTAGTCTACACCGCTTGCACTAATAATTCTATAATACTTACATATATTGCAACAAACACCAGAAAAGGGAACAAATATACATTATACCACATACAAATAGAGCAAAGAAGAATAAACATATACAAGAATATCAAGTACAAGCAAAGGAATATAGAACAAATGGATACGTAACAAGTCAACACAGAAATACACTCACTACACAAGAAAAATAAGATCAATATAATAAAAATTATGATGATGATGATGTTATGAATGAGGTTACCGTCAACTTCCATATACACCTACGGATCTAAAGTTTCTCAATGAACGTCACATAGGTGTTTGTCAACCCATATATAATCCATATCCATATCTCATCCTCGGCACATCCCTTGGGGAGGATTTTTACAAGATGTCATATTTCTATCAGAAAAATTTGTATTTCTCGTATTTTTACGGGTGGTACCAATGTTTCATGAATGAGTATTATATGAGGATATATTGCTCACAATCAACCACAATGAGTATTTTCATATCCAACTAATGTACCATCCAAGTGAGCCAAATATCCATAATTTTTTCAACCATTGATGAAATCCAATATGATTCATATGCCAATAAAGTATGAACACACCACAATACACAATTGATACCATAATAGGCTTTTCATCAAACAAAATATAATTATTTTTGTGTATATTAGGCTATCATTATCACATTGGATCCCACATGGTCACACATAGCACATAATGCTCCAAAATCACCAAATAACACAACACATAGGCCCCCACATGGTCACAACACGATAATATAGCCATTTTTCATGATTAGCTTCCACACCTTAACATGTTTTTTTATCAAAATTAACTACTCATCCTAGTCTGAAAGAAGTTAGCCATAACCTATCTTGAATGCCAAAATTATTCCTCAACCCTTCGATCCAAAGCCTTACTCCCTATGATCAGACCCATAATCAACTAAAATATGAAAATATAGAATGTATGCGTTTAAACAATGTCAAAGATACCCATATTACCTATTTTTAAGCAACCAACCCTCAAAATAGATTTTCGAAAAAAAAGGACAAAATCATAATTTTATTTCAAATATATATTTTTCATATTTTTAGGAGTCTATATCTGAAAGTCCAAGTGAAAACAAGTCAAAACGAGGTTGAAATCAAAGAAAAAACAATTTTGGGCTTTACCAGATAAAATTCCCAAATTTTATTTTAAAAATCAAGAATTGAAGTTGTCTTGAAGATGAAATTGATACAAAAGCAATAATAATATTATTAGAAACCTAACCCAAGTTAAAATAGTTTGAAATCAGGGTTTAAAGTAAAGAAATACAATTTTGAAACTTTCAAAGTAAATTTATATTAATCCATGTTAGAACAAGAAATAGATTATAAAATTAGAGTAAAGAAGTTGAAATAGGTGTTTAGAAGCTTAGAAATGGAAGAAATTGCTCAAAAGTGTGAAACCCTAAACTCAAGTCTCAAAAATGGGGAACATGGCAAAACATGGGTACATATAAGGTCCAAGTCTCCGTGGACCCCTCAGAATTCATTCGAAATCCCGTGAACACAAATGAAATATGGAACCTTATCAAATTTGATGCATCAAACTCAATGGCAGTATTAGAATTTTGAAAGAAAATATCATTTTTACAAAGTTGACTCCCGAAATCCAAAATCATAACTTTTTGAACCTAGGGTCGAAATGAGATTTAAAAGCAGTAAAACCACACCAACCATGTTACCACCCTAAAATTGATGTTTTGAATCTGCTGGCGCAGTCTATTTTGCCATCCAAAGCACAGAACAAATGATGTTAACTAAAGTCAATTATATGGCTCTCGAAGCTACCAAAAATCATAATATCACATAAATTACACCAAAATGCATCGGGAATCAGACCAATCACCCCCACACTCTAGAAATAGCACAAAGTAACTACAGAAAGAATGTAAAATAGTCAATTCATACAAAAACAAATATTTCACGTAATTAATCAAAAATTCAAGTTTTTACATAAATTTATGCGATATAAAGAGTATATATAAGTTTCCCAAAAAACTTCTATATGCTTCAAATATTTTGAATCCTTAAAATTTTTTCATGTAAATTTTGTCAAATAACAATATTCAGCATTTCATGCATGACATTTGCAAGTGTCTGGACTGCAAATTAAATAAATTTTATGCTTACCAAGATGCATTCTTTCATGTCACTTGATAAATATTTCTACGTCAGCATGCTTAAACAAACATAGAATTCAGATCTTCATAATCTTTTACAATATTACGTCAATATTGTATCAAAGATATTATCGATAATATATCAGTTTGTATTGATTAATGTGACATTGCATTTTGAGATCTCATCACTTTATTATTTATAGGTACCAGAACCTTTCATAAGATTTTATAAAGTGTTTTTCATAGGTTCTCTAAGAGCACATTATCTCCTTATTATGATCATTTGCTCCTTATGCTTTTTAAGGATTATTACGCTTAGAATCGATTGATCTACATGCTTCATGCTGTAGTAGATTTTGTCCTTTGGATAAATTCAATTTGGACCATTTACAACTAAATATGAGATTAATATTGGGTCAGCAAGTGCTCCTAGCATTTGAACTTGAATTGTCTTTGAATGAGGATCATATTGATGATAATTCACAACATATTTCTTAGCAATTTATTATCTCCCCCTCATGTTAGAAAAACTAACATACATCTTCTATTTTTTTTTGAGGAATCCATCATAGTGCATCATGGTATATTCATTAATCGTATACCGCACATCAAAACTATTAGATGGATAATATGGGCTTCCTGAATTAGCACCAACTTTAAGGGAAAATTAATCATAATTTTTAGTCTAATGCAACCAAGTGCTTTTGTATGTAATATATTATACTTTAGGCCAATGCTTGAAGCTTTGTTCTCACAATAAATTTATCAGAGGCATTAAATGCAAAAACCAACATTATCAAGATGAATTGTCTTAATTATATAATCTTAAAATTATGCTCTTAACTCAATTTATATTGAACAAGCAAATCTGTGAATGTCAACTGCAGGTTAACAATAAACACACATGTGGTCATCTTATATTGATGCATCTTAATATATATCACATAATAGGTGAACGAGCCCATATTCACCTTTTATGCTTTTCAGATTTAAGGAATTAAATCCCAACATTAGTTGGTCCAGCTAACTTATCACGAGAACAAACAACATGGATAATTCTTAAAGAATCTTCTAGTTTTTCATTATATGTCCAGTACTCAATATGCATATTTTGGGATGTCATAATCGTTCATGTCAACTTATGAACTTATTTTTACTAGTAAACTCCAAGTTTGTCATGACATGTGATTTTTTCTTTAGTAAATTTTAGATTTACTATTACATGAATAAATTTCAGATTTACTACTTTAGAAGCAGATTTGAAAATAACTCTTCTCAATTATTCTGCCTCTTCAAAGGTGAGTTATGAAACCATCACAATAAAGTGCTAGTTTGTATTGATAAGTTTTACTAACTATAATCACATTCACCCCAGAGAATGGATCTATACTTATTACAATCGAAATTTTCACTCCACAAGAATTGAATATAATTGTTCCTTTAGCCTATCCAATTTTGATAGCTTATAACTTCAAAATACTGCTACTTTAAGAGCGAAATTGAGACATACATATTATGAACACCTAAGTTTTGCTCTCCATGATTGTATTAATGTCTTCAGGCTTTCTGATCTTTAAAAAGCACAAAATACAATTTTCACATATTTTTTTATAATTCTTAACAAATTATGGATTGTTGTCATATTTTTAACATTTCTTAACAGTTCTTTACATCTTTTTTACAATTCGTAACAAATTAGAAATTTACTAATTTGTTTATTAATAGTTCTCCTTATATTAGAAGTTTTCTCATTATCGTTTTAAATATTTTCACAATCATCTGCACATGTACACGACATGACATCATATTTTTACAATATTTTTAAATTAATTATATTTTAAAATATTTTTAATATTCTTTACATTTTTCTATAACGACATATCAATACCTAAATTTGATACATTTATTATAGCCTGCAAACGCTGAGTCAGATTAGTTATTTTAATACACAGTATAATAGTTTGATGTCTTGTCATATCAGATAATGACCACACAATAATATCTTGTCACATCTACCAGTGACCACATAATGATGTCTTATCATATCTGACAATGACTACTCAATGACACTATCCTTTGGACAATAACTTTATCAATTGATCAAAAGAATAAAAATCTTTTAGTCAATAACTTAAGGACCAAAGAGTGTCCTATAAAAAAAAAGAGGGGAGACCTTTCTATCCTTTGGATAATAAGGGGTGCCCAATTTTATTATAAATCGGGGTAGGGGTTAAAAGTTTTGGAAAGACAAATAATATACACTAATTTTTTTTATTTTTTTCGCTCTCTCAAAAACATACACAGATTTTTTCTAATAAAAACACACTTACATTTTTTTACGACACACACATATTTTTCTCCACAGAATACACTCTAACACTTACACATTTTTTTCACAACCACCAGATTTTTCTCTCACTCTCCCAAAAACACGAAAAAAAAATATAAACATATACAAAATACACACACACACAAGAGCAACAGGCCACTACCGAAGTTCTGGTCAACACCGCTACTGTCTTCCTTCTTCATTTTCTTCACCTATCTGCTATCATCGGACGACCGGAATTTCAAACTCTACGAACTAGCCGACACATTGCTTTCCCATCCCTTTCCAGTTGCCTCTCTTCGGAGGTGGTGGCCGATAAGATTTTGACGAACACCCCTACCCCCACTATGATCTCTCTTCTCTTTTCTTCGTTCCGCTGTGACTCGCTGAAATTAGTCACCATCGGGAGAGCCTCCAACACACCACATAGCCACTGTCCACTGGAAAACAAGCCATATTTGGCCAATTTCATTCTCCCAGGAATTGCTCCGATATTCGCTGTTGAAGCAACACCACTATGACACTGTCACCACTGTTTTTGAGGTTTTTTCCATTTTATAATTTAGAACGTGCTAGATCTGGCCGAAAGAGGCCATCTCCGGCGAACTCTCTTTGATTTTAATATTCGTATTTTTATTACTCAAGTTTACTTATTTCATATCAAAATAAATACATGGTCAATGAAGAAATTCTCCGTCGATTTTTGAGGCCTCCCCAAATAAAAGACGGACATTATGTATATAAATAAGTAAAAAAAAAATTTGGGCAATGACAAAATTTTATAACACCACGACAATACAAAGATTTTTTTGATTCATATCTTGGTGAGGCGATTTAGGATGACAGATAAATCGAGCAACCACTTCATAACCATGACGTATCTAAAATCTAATCTGAGCCCATACTTTAATAAAAAATTTCTATTTTTACGTATATTTGTATACATCTATGCACACATAGTTCTTAGTTTATTTTTCTTTGTTACTAACATGATTATACAGGTTTTCAAGAGTACTTGAAAAAAAATAAAATTCAAGAGGAGTTTGAACTTTATATTTATATTTTTGCATTATTACAGTTGTATAAATATCATCCATAGTAAAAACTTTATTTTTGGGGTGTCGGGCAGGGGCATTCCTCATTTACATATTTATTAACATAGATTTAGGCAAACTCAGGTCGTTAACATTTACACAAATAAAATAATCAATTAATTCATACATTTGCGTCATAAACATTAGGCAGTCTTTTATTTTCAAGTAAAATCTTTATTTTTCTTTCCATAATTTCAATCAAATAAGTAGTGTTATTTGCAAAAATAATTTTATTTCATAGTACACAAAGGATACTTTGCTTTCACACGTCACAAAATACTTTTCTTCTAACATGTAATTTTTACAATTTATACATACCTTCTTACACATTTTAACAACAATAAGTTTATTTATATACTTAATACACATACACCTTTTACATTATTTTCAAATATTTATACATCCTTCCTTTTTGATAAATTTAGTCTAGCCGGGTACCATATTTGTGGACTTTGAAGGGTGCCTAATCCCTTGCCTTCAGAATAATTTGAACCCATACCTAGAATCTAAAATTGATTTTTGCAGATTAAGAAAACCTTAGTCATACATTTTAATAAATAGGTTTTCTTATTTTTCTTTAAAAATTAGCTGGCGACTCCGTACAAAATTTTAATTCTTTTAGAGTCCATAAGTTGTGCTTGTTTAACCTTGACAAAAACAGGACATGACTGAATGGCGACTTTACTAGGGATTAATAGTAGGTTCTGACCATGATAGACTCAAATTTTCAATTGAGGAAGGTATTTTACATTTTTACATATGCTAATTATTAAATTCTTTGATTTTTTATCTGTTATGATCATAAATTCTTTACGTTATTTGCACAAATTAGTTTTGTTATTTTATCATATTCTTTTATTCATTAGTTGTCTAACACACTCTATCCGTACATTGTAAAAACTACTACACATTATTTTTTACTTTATTTAATCACAATACCAATTCCATTGAGTCTTTGGCCATACACTTTACACACTGTGGTTAACGCGGGGGGGGGGGGGGGGGGGGGGTCTTATACTCCTCCAAACATTTTTTGAATTTCATAATTTCATAATTGGTCCATTTAGGTTTGTATGCCTTTTCACAATAATTCAGTCCCTCTCCCGACTATATAGGAAAAATTCCTATTCTAGAAGTAGGCCATACTGAATACAAACTCATAGATAGGTTTGAACTATGTTTTGACCCGATTCTTGTTCTAGCAAGATACGTAGGCATCCTTATATTAGGGTTTAGTCCCTTCACTATTTCAGAACAATTCCTTCGGTATTCAAACTAGGGCAATTTTTCTATAACAGTTCAAAGATGCTCTCCAAAAGTCTTCAAGAGCGCAAATCAATAGCTCCTCAAATCCAAGTCTAATTGATATTAGTGCCTTGCCGGCCTACATCCAGAACCTCACTCGATTTTGGTTTGAGAGTGCATAGTATTTTATCGAATGTCGTAAATCATTAAATTTATGGCGTAGCGATCCTTATTTTCAAAAAATAAGGGTTCAACACTCTTTTAATCATAACAATACTGCCAGCTGCGATAAAATAATACCATAACTTCTTCAATGTCTGACCTTCCCAATCTTGTTGACATATTAAAGTAGTTTCAAAACCCTCCTCATGCTTGATATCTGCCCTCTCGATCGTCTGATCAAAATAATTTTGATGCTATAAGCAATTTCTTCCTGATCGTCTTTTACATTATTTTCAAGGATGATCACTACTCTTGTACATTCATACATGCTATTTACAGATTTATAAATTTTCCTGAACTATGCAGACCTGATTTTTATTTTCACAAGATACATAGGCAACCATCATGCAGGTTTGGTCTTATTCATTTTTCTAAATAAATAAAGAATCAGAATTTTGACTTGGTTGTACCAACATAGTTAGGAGTGCACATGATAAAAAAAATAAAGTGGTATGATGAAAAGGAATGATTTCATGGTAAATCATAGATTCTTTTGGTACCCTTTAGTCAAACCTGAGTGACACTTGAAAATTCTCTTGCATATATCTAAGACAAAAATGAAGTCAACCTTATCATTTTATGTGCATTGTGTGGTGAGCTTTAGATTAGTTCATTGCACTACATTGTTGATCTTGAACTTGGCCTAAATGTCTGTTGAGGCAAAATTCTGAGTTACACTTGGTTTGGAAAAGGATTACAGACCTTCTTTGAACCGATTGTGCCTTCCACAATGCACCAATGACATTAATCCCTAGCATTTCCCCCCTTTGAACTTGAAACCTTTTATTTGGATAACCACACATGATCCTATACCTTTTGAGTGCTTACACGTAGTATCCCTATCTTGACTCACCTCCTTGAGCACACTAAGTATGTGTAAATTGCTAATGAAGATTCAAGATCAAAGATACCAAGGGAAAAAATGTATAGCCCAAAAAGAACAAAAATAAAAGACAACTTCATAGACGAAGGAGCAAAAACCCCGTTCTCCGATAAAGGTGGAGAATCATCACCATCAAGAAAAAAATATATCTAAAGAAAAGGGAAAAACTCCAATGCAAGATTCAAATAAAGTCAAAGTAAGTACAAAACAAGGGGAAACAAAGAACAATAAAGAAGATCAAACATCAAAGCACCACAAATATCAAAAGCACATATACAATACAACGCTATCGAGAATTAGTCACTTTCATCCCAAATATTATCCTACCCATTTCCAAGCCTACATTACAAGCCGATAATAAGTTCTTTAAGATCTTATTCCAAGTATTCTCACATTAGTGGATAATTACATGAAGGCCAATCCTATGGTATCATAATTCTTTCTAAGTGTGAGTGTATATCTCTAGATGTCTCCAAATTTAAAAAAAAGTACTCAAATAGCTGTGAAAATAGGACATTCTTTCTGGAGAGGAAACTTGAAATATGCGAATAAGCATAGTTCAAAATCCTTGTTGGAAGCAAAACGAACAAATCTTGTCGATACTTAAGTGTGTATAAGGTATGTATTAAACCTATAGGAGCTACCCTGAAGTCGATCACAGTTAGCTGAAAAGGAGATAAGGGAGTTCTTATACTGTAACACCCCACATTTTGGGATAGAATGAAAACTCTCTTTCCTACGCGCAGATGTTCCCAAAACCATAAATCCTATGCAAATTTTGCATGTTAATCAATTATATAGTGTGGGAACCTCTTTGAGCATGAGTCGAGATCATAGCGGTCCCTTAACTCAAGGACTAGTTGAAAGCTTTCCTATCGTTCAAGTTTTAGTGAGCTTTAAAACTTGGATTAACTTCAATCGACCATAACTCCTTGTATATGAAGAACTGAGTGGCCTACTATATATAAAATTAAAGTTCTTTGAGTACTCTTTCCAACTCCATCAATTTTGGCAAAATCTTATATCAGAGCAAAAAGTTATGCCTATTTTACTCCATTATATCAGCCTGACAACTGAGTGATGACAATTCTGACGGCTTGTCACAAATCTGACAACTTGTCAGAATATTTCATTAGCCTTAGGCAGAACCCATTAATTTCAGCGCCCAGGTGATGACAAAAGCTGATGGCTTGCCATCCTTGGTTGTCAGCTAAGAATTTCAGCAACCGGGAAGTGATTTTGTAGGGGTATTTTGGTAATTTCCTCACTCCAAAAACCTTTCACACGAATTAAATCACCCCTTAAGTGTTATTAATCAATCATTATCAATTTTACAACATCAAAAACTTTTTCTTCACTCTCAAAATAAGATTAAATTAGGGTTTTCTCCAAGAACAAGAATTCAAGAAAATCAAGCATTAAGTTCAAGATCTCCAAGAAACAAATCAAGATACGGGTTTCATCTATCAAGATCTAGGTTTCATATTTTAGATCTAATAATTTATGGTACATGGGGTTTATCCTAAAAAACTACATGGGCTTAAAACCATTAGAGCATGATTTTAAGATTTTTATGCATGAATTTCAAAGGGGTTTTGGAATCTATGTTCTAAATGACATACTCCAAATGTTTTAATGTTACTATTGTTTTGACCTTATGGTCCTATCCCCTAAATTAATTTACATGTATATGTATATGTATGGAATTTGAGATTTAAGATTGTTTGAGAGCATAAATTATGAACTCCCTCTCTTGTATTGAGAGCATAAATTATGAACTCCCTCTCTTGTATTGGATTAAAAGCTTATGGTTTTGATGGAAAAGAGTTGAAATGCATGTTTTATGATTTGAAAGATGTTTGCTCAATGTCCTTGTACTTAAATATGATTTTTAATTGTTGAGAGGGTGTTTCTTCATACAACTATGTGATATAAAAGAGAAAAAATTTCATGAGATAGAGACTTTTAACATGACCACCTTTGTTTCCTGAATCATTGATAAAGAGAATTAATTGCATGGTTTTACATGAGTTTCTTAAAAGAATTATTGATATGGTGGTCCTGAATTTCATGATTTTAAAATAGAGATATAAATTGCTATAAATGGCTCAGAGAATGTAACTTGCAAGGTAATGGTATGACGATACCATATATATATATATATGCCATGACAGAGTTAAAGATTTCAGAGTATGTTTTTAGAGCATGCATGTTTAAAGAACTAAAAATAGGCATAAAGAGGGTTAGGTGGTTACCCAACGAAGACATGAGTTCAAGTAACTCTTAGCCTAAAACCGTATTCACCGATACGGGTAGATTATTATTGTACGCTGGCGATGGCCATGTGGCATAGTAGATTCAGAAACTCTGATCGTTGCGACATACTTGGGTTAGGAGATTGACTATCGAGTTAATGGTAGATCCCATATAGCTCGTGGGATTACAGATTGTAAGGTACACCACCTAGCACAGAAGTGTGGCAAAGAGTGTCATAGATTTCAGATGTTTTCATAGTCTTTTAAAATACCCATGTGATTTCTTACTATATGATATATTTATGAACTGCTTTAAATTGCTCTCATATATGTTGAATATAAATTATTATTTTGGATTTGCTCAACGAATAGTACATCTGTATTGACCCCTCTTCCCTACCTCTTAGGTTCTAAGGCTCAATCTAAGGGTCTAAATAAGCAGTAGATAATTCATACAATAGATGAGATTTTGCAATGGTGAGCCTTCTCTATTCTAGAAGGCATGTCCTTTTAGATTATGTCATCTATTATAGTTTTGATCAATGAGGGCCTTGTCCCAGTTTTTAGGTAGTTGTTAGATTTTCATATAGTAGAGATTTCATAGACTGTTCCAGATGTTGTTTAGTTGATTTCGGATTTCATTCTTTATTGTTAAACTTAATACAGAGTATGACTATGTTTCCATATTAGATCAAAATTCCACATTTTTTTTATTATATGAATGTTGTGCATGACTACTAGATAGAGTAGGACATTCAGAACTTTATGGTTTGAGATATCCGTCACGGCCAGGCCCTAGTTCGGGTAGTGACAAACTTTGTATCAAAGCACAGTTCATAGTCCCACGGTGTCTACGAAATTGCATCGGGTAGAGTCTTGTTTATGGGTGTATAGCGTGCCATAATTATAAGTAAGAGTCTATAAAGTGTTTAGGAATGTCTTTTTTTTTTCATGTTCTAGTTCGTGCTATAGAGTCAGAATGTTCCTCTTTCATACTCTAATTCATTCTATGGTGTCGCCCATATGAAAATAAAGTCATCTTAATTCTTTTCTTGCTTTGATGTGCTTAGATATGTCGTGATTCAAGTGCAGAAGTTTAGAGTCTAAATGGTATGGTCCTTTCCAATTAAGTCATTTAAGATTTTTAAATTGTGTAAGGGCTTAAGAAGAGTCCATTAGTGCCTCAGAGTGTATTGATTTTAGTGTGAACTTTGATTCTGATGAAATCGTGCTTTTCGGCCTGAAGTATTAAGAGTATTCAATCCTTTTCAAAATTTATGTTGTGGATGGTATGCTTAAGGGGGAATGATATATAGCAGAATATTGGAACTATATTTTAACCCAAGTAGTAGTATAAGTTAAAGTGTTGGTATCATGACCTATTGGTAGTAAGATTAGACCAAGAGGTTTGTGATGTGAAGTCATAAGGTTAGAAGTCAGAGTGAGGGTGACTTTTATGTAGATAAATGTGTTTAGTTGAATAACTGATGTTCGAGGATGATTTACATATTTATAGTGATTGACTAATGTGATAGCTAGTAGCATGTGTGGATTGTATGGTAGTCTATGGGGGAAACGTTTGACTCAGATTTTTATTTATACAGAGTATGATGCGTATTCTTAGATCATTGAATATTGTGTTCCAAGTTTCTATCTCTTGTAATCTTGTTATCATTTTATTGTTGTAACTAAAAGTCTAGTGAAGCCGTGTGAGGCCTATTTTGATTTACTAGCAACTTGTTGTTCATCTTGTTGTTCTTGTGTTGGTTGGAACTGGGGTTTAAAGGCATAATGGCAAGAAAAGTGGTAAGGGCGATTTATTGAATATATATATAGCTGCATCTTTTTTCATGAGATTGAGTAGGTAATGAAGTGATACGTCCTTGTGTGTTAGTTTAGTAGAAGACAGAGAATGAGTTATTTGTTAAGGTGAATTGTTGTTTGCTTGAAGTATGAAAAGAGTTGTTGATGGTGTTTGTTGTGCAAGAAGAGTATAGGTTATTGATGAAGGTACTTGGTGTATGAGTGTTGTTAATTTAGGCGCCTCTAAGATTACAAGAAGGAGTTTATTAAAACTTATAGAGTTATGGGCTAAGTTTAGCTGCATAAAAAGGGTAGATAGTAATGGCTTGTAGAAGGAGGATGCGTTAATGGATTGTGAATAGGATAGGCCATATGATTATAATCGATTATTATTGTTATGGAGTTCTAGTGTACTAATGTTTCTTCATGTTTTACTTCATAGTTTCCAAGTGAGAATTATGTGTAAAATTGGGTTGTAAATCATGTTTAGCACTAGACATTAAGTTTGAACAGTTGATCGCCATGGAGGTGGATGTGATGATTTCTTGGTTATCGATACTAGTTATATAGAAGTGATCTAATAGGCTTGAACAGTGTAAGTTTATTTGATTCGTAATGAAGTATGATTTAGAAGTATGCCCAAGATGATATGAGGTTGCAGTATTTTTCTAAGGTTATTACATGTTGTGTGTAGCAAGTGGTACCATTGAGTTGCTAGGTGAAGAAAAACTAGTTAGATGGTATATGGTGTTCTAAATAGCCAAGTTGAGGAATTTTGATTGATGGTGTTAAGCCTTTTGATATGATCTTGATTCTCATAGTAGAGAGATATAAGTTTAGAGTCACGATATTAGTGTGCTATGACGGAAGTAGTATGGTTCATCAAAGGCTTGGTGATATCCATGTTAAGTGTTAGAAGCTAAGGTTGAGTTCTTGAAGGTTGAGCTTATAGAAATAAGAGTTGAAGTGTAAGAGTGTGTGCACTCCGATTATGGGGATACTTATGAAGATCCGAAGTAAGTAAGTGTTCCAGTATTATGTGATGACTATTAGGCCTATAAAATGATAGAGTGTGTCTCAGAAGGTGGTAGGGAAAGGCATCGTTTCCACCCCAAACTATACCTGAAAAGTCAAAGCCACACCTAAACTATACTAGTGACCTATTACACACCTAAACTATAAAAAAGTGAAACCATTTACACCCTGTCAAGCTACCACCACTTGCATGTGGTGTAGTGTTTTACACGTGCTGCCACGTCAGCACCACATCAGTAAAAAGTATCACTTTTTTATAGTTAAGGTATGTAATAAGTCACTTATATAGTTTAGGTATGGATTCGACTTTTCAACTATAGTTTAGGGTGGAAACGATGACTTTTCCCTTAATGTTTTTAGCCATTTACTTTTGTTATTTAATAGGCTGGACGCGCCTAAAATAAGTGTAACACACGCACCTTGGAATGGGGGTTTCGGGGAGGTAATAATATCACTTTTTTTTATAGTTAAGGTGTGTAATAGGTCGCTAGTATAGCTTATGTGTGACTTAGGCTTTTCGGGTATAATTTAGGGTTGAAACGATGCCTTTTCCCAAAGGTGGTATTAGCAGTGGATTTTCCACTTCAGGTGTAGTCATTTGAGTTAAGTTCTATTAATTAGGTGTATTGTCATATTCCAGACCCCAGAGTGCAGTGAGTGTAGTTCAGTTTAGATTCTAGTAAGGGATCTCTCAAACTTAAGATGATGGCTTAAAGCTAAGGGGGAGATGATAGAACATGTAACCAAGTCAGGCTCTCAGATTCTAGTAGTGATGCCAGTATGATATGGAACACCAGAAAATGAGGGTGAGGCTTAGCCCATTCTAATCTTAGTATTTTTTCAGTTATCCGAATACCTACTCATGCCTTATGTTTTAGTTCCATGATCATGGTTCATGTTCATGCATATGATAGAAAATCATGTGCTCTTCCAGTTCCTAAATGAGGAATTCCAATTCATTCAGCAGTCGGAATCATATTTCATAAGTTTTGAACTCTAAATTGAGGTTACACAGCTCATGACTCATGTACTCACGCTTTATAGTGTGCGCAGTTCCCATAACTCATGCTACACACCAAATGATTGGCGAGATTAAGCTCATAGCTAGGTATTCCCTCAATTCAGATCACTTTGATGAATTTCTAATGTTGATTTGCTGTTCCTCAGACCTCAGTTAAGTGCCGAGTCTCGTATAATATCCTTCCATGCTTCAAGGTCTTATGTTCTAACCTTTTAGTGGCTCCTCCTTATGTAATGATAGTGGTGATGAGTAGATGTTTCTTGTTGATGAAAGATCATTATATGCTTGTCTTAGATAAGACTATAAGTGTGAAGTAAGATTTGGGTCCAAATCTTTGATACATGTGATGGTTAGTGAAAATTTATATGTGTATGTTCTTAGGATAGCGTGTGGGAGTTATATTGACAATGGTTTAGAGACTATGTGAAGTATGTATGTACGGGTGTTTTCCTTGAAGTTCATATGTGGTTATAAAGATAGGCTTGAATGACATGTTGATATTTAAGTGGAGGAACGTAATATGTGCTAGTAAATCCATAGTAAGAGTTCAGAATTAGTCATCATTGAAGAGGTAAGGCACGTTATGTTTAGGGTGTGATCTCTAAAAAGATATAGAAGACTGAATCATATGGTTTAGACTAGTATCATTGTGCGGCATGTTGTATTTTGTGGTTTAGAGTTAGGCTTGATCGCGGTGAGAGGATTTAAGTCACTTTAGACATTAGTAGAAAGATTTATCAATGCCCATGTGAGAATTTTAAGTTGAATCAATTGAGCATGGTATTTAAGGGGAATAGTAGAGTTAAGAGAGTATTCGGTAAGTGTGCTAAGCTGGAAAGTAAGAAGCTGCATTTCCTAAGGCCTGGTAATTCTACCCTAGTTTATGAGTTATATGTCTATATTCCATGCTATAGAGTAGTGTCAATGTTGTGATTCCTTAGTCAGATGTATGGTGTAGATTATGCCCAATATTATTTTGCTCCCTAATGTTACTATAACTTCCTTAGAAAGAGTGTTGAAGAGATACTCCAGTTAAGCATAAGTTTCCAAGTATAATTCAATTTGTATAGCTAGCAATTCAGTTTAATAGTCAGGCAGACAAGTTACTGTGGTTTTCCACCTTTTCGCCCAGCCCTACTATCCGAAGTCTCATGCGTATGACCATCCCTAAGAGATAATCTATTCCATCTATGTAAATTGTGAATTCTGTTCATTCCAAGCATCATGTTTCAGATTCAGCTATCTATTCATGACTCGGTGCATAAGAGTTCAGCGCATAATCTCAAAATTTTCCAAGTATTTCAGCTCAGATAGTGGAATACCCATGTACGATCTAAGTCTTGTTATCTCATGATTCGTACTTGCATAAGTTATCACTCCCAAATTCAATATATATGATTGGATCACGAACATTTCAAGGGAATCCTAAATTCTCAGCATGAATCAATTCCTTGAAGCAAGTAAAGTCAATTTAGCACAGAATTCAGTTTCATGATAAAGTTTAAATGTTTCAGATCAGTTATATTCTTTCTTAGAAGACACATCATGTCTGCATTATTTCATATCTTTAAGCTTCAACATTTCTACCTATTATTCGGGGATGAATGATCCAAAAGGGGAGATAATGAAACACCCCGTATTTCGGGCTAGAACAAAAATCATCTTTCCTACTCGTAGATATTCCAAAAGACATAAATCCTATGAAAATATGACATGTTAATCAATTATGTAGTGTGGAAACCTATTTGAGCATGATTCGAGATCATAGAGGTCCCTTAACTCAAGGATTAGTTGAAAGATTTCCTATCGTTCAAGTTTTAGTGAGCGTCAAAAACTTGGATCAATTTCAATTGACCATAACTTTTTGTATATGATGAACTGGGTAGCCTACTATTTATCAAATTAAAGGTCTTTGAGTTATCTTTCCAAAGCCACTAATTTTCCCAAAATCTGATATCAGAGAAAAACGTTATGCCTATTTTACTCCAACATATCAGCCTGGCAACTAAGTGACGACAATTCTGATGGCTTGTCACAAATCTGACGACTTGTACGAATAAGTCGTCAGCCTTAGGAAGAAACCCATCAATTTAAATTCCTAGGTGACGACAAAAGATGACGGCTTATCCCAGATCTGATGGCTTATCATCCTTGGTCGTCAACTGAGAATTTCAGCAACTGGGAAGTGATTTTGTAGGGGTATTTTATTTTTTTCCTCACTCCAAAAACCTTTCACACAAATTAAATCACCGTTTAAGTGTTATTAATCAATCATTATCAGTTTTACAACATTAAAAACTTCCTCTTCACTCTCAAAATAAGATAAAATTAGGATTTTCTCCAAAAACAAGAAATTCAAGAAAATTAAGCCTTAAGTTCAAGATCTCCAAGAAACTAATCAAGATTTGGATTTCATCTATCAAGATCTAGGTTTCATCTTTTAGATCTAATAATTTAAGATACGTGGGGTTTATCGTAAAAACTTCATGGGCTTAAAACCATTAGAGCATGATTTTAAGATTTTTAGGCATGAATTTCAAAGGGGTTTTGGAATCTATGTTCTAAATTACGTACTCCGAATGTTTTAATGTTACTATTGTTTTGACCTTGTGGTCCTATCCCCTAAATTTATTTACATGTATAAATATATGTATGGGATTTGAGATTTGAGATTTAAGATTGTTTGAGAGCATAAATTATGAACTCCCTCTCTTGTATTGGATTAAAAGCTTATGGTTTTGTTGGAAAAGAGTTAAAATGCATGTTTTATGATTTGAAAGATGTTTTCTCAATGTCCTTGTACTTAATAATGATTTTTAATTTTTGAGAGGGTGTTTCTTCATACAACTATGTGATGTTAAAGAGAAAGAATTGCATGAGATTGAGACTTTTAACATGACCACCTTTGTTTCCTGAATCATTGATAAAGAGAATTAACGCATTGTTTTACATGAGTTTCTTGAAAGAATTATTGATATGGTGGTACTGAATTTCATGATTTGAAAACAGAGATATAAATTCCTATAAATAACTCAGAGAATGTTACTTGCAAGTTAATGGTATGACGATATCATATATGTGTATATGCCATGACAGAGTTAAAGATTTCAGAGTATATTTTCAGAGCATGTATATTTAAAGAACTAAAAATAGGCATAAATAGGGTTAGGTGGTTACCCAAAGAAGGCATGAGTTCAAGTAACTCTTAGCCTGAAATTGTATTTGATAATATAGGTAGATTATTATTGTACGCTGGCGATGTCCATGTGGCATAGTAGATTCAGAGAATCGGACCCTTGTAGCACACTTGGGTTAGAGGCTTGGTTGCCGAGTTAATGGAAAATCCCATATAGTCCGTGGGATTACAGATTGTAGGGTACATCACTTAGTGTAGAAGTAAGACAAAGAGTGTCACAGATTTTGGATGTTTTCACAGAGTCTTTTAAAATACCCATGTGATTTCTTACTATATGATATGTTTATGAACTTTTTTAAACTGCTCTCATATATGTTGAATATAAATAATTATTTTTTGGATTTGCTCTGTGTACCAGTACATCTATATTGACCCTTATCCCCTACCTCTCAGGTTATGAGGCTCAGTCTAGGGGTCTAGATAAGCAGTAGATAACTCAGACAGCAGATCAGATTGTGCAGTGGTGAGCCTTCTCTATTCCAGAAGGCCTGTCCTTTCAGATTATGTCATCTATTATAGTTTTGGTCTACTGGGGGCCTTGTCCCAGTTTTCAAATAGTTATTAGATTTTCATGTAGTAGAGATTTCACAGACTGTTCCAGATGTTGTTAAGTTGATTTCAAATTTCATTCCTTATTGTTAAACTTAATCCAGAGTATGACCATGTTTCCGTATTAGATCAAAATTTCACATTTTATTTTATTATATGAACATTGTGCATGACTACCAGATAGAGTAGGACATCCGTGCCTTCATAGTTCGGGATGTCCATCACAGCCAGGCCCTAGTTCGAATCGTGACATATACACACTACTAATTGGTGGTACCAACTGCAGTCAAGGCACGATTATGCCTTTTTCACCTTTCAACATTTTTTACAAAGAAAATACAATTTTCTATATTTTCACCTTTCAGCATTTCTTACAAAGAAAATATAAAATAATCTTCTGCATTTTCACCTTTCCATATTTCTTACGACGAAAATACAAAGCAATTTTTTGCATTTTTCACTTTTCAATATTTTTTGCAACGAAATACAAAAGAATTTTCTTTTTTTCTCATGACATTCACCTTCAAATACATGCATTATGCTTTTCATTCAAGGCGCCCATCTCTAAATACAAGCAGTTGACTTTTTCTTTCAAGCACTAACCTTCACATATATGGATTACACTTTGTCATTCAAGGCCCCCACTTTCAAACACAGACAATTGACTTTTCTTGTCAGGCTCTCGCCTTCAAAGACAAATATTTTGCTCCTCTGTTATGTGTTCCCCCTCTGACTAGAGCTCTTATATTTCCATAGTACCGCTAGTTGAGAGGCTATTTCCTTTCAAATAGCTCTGCCAGTCGAGAGCTTTTACATTTTTACAGCCCCACCAGTCGAGAGACTATCACCTTTCAAGTAGCCTCACCAGTCGAGAGGCTATTACCTTCAAATAGCTCCGCCAGTCGAGATCTTTGATATTTTCATAGCCCCGCAAGTCAAGAGGCTAGTACCCTACAAGTAGCTCCATCAGTCAAGAGCTCCTTTATTTTAATAGCTGCGCCAGTCGAGTGGATATTACCTTTCAGTTGCTCCTTTAGTGGAGGGGTTATTTATTTCAAAAACCCCGCTAGTCGAGAGGCTATTCACTTTCAGTAGCTCCGCCAGTCGAGAGCTCTTCTATTTTCATAGTACCACAGTCGAGAGGCTATTACCCTTTAAGTATCTTCGCCAGTCGAGAGATCTTACATTTTCATAGCCCCACTAGTCGAGAGACTATTGTCTTTCTAATAAGCTCCTCCATTCGAGAGTTTCTTACATTTCCATAACCCCGTCAGTCGAGAGGCTATTACCTTTCAATGGCTATGACACTTGAGAGCTCTTATATTTTCATAGCCCTGAAAGTCGAGAGGCTATTACCTTTCAATTGCTCTGCCAGTCAAGAGCTCATTTATTTTGATAGCCCTGTCATTCGAGAGGCTATTACCTTTCAATTACTCTACCTATCGAGAGTTTCTTTATTTCAATAGTCCCACCAGTCGAGATACTATTACTTTTCAATTGCTCTGCCAGTCGAGAGACTATTACCTTTCAATTGCTTCGCCAGTCAAGAGCTCCTTTATTTTAATAGCCCCACTAGTTGAGAGGATATTAACTTTCAATTGCTCCATCAGTCGAGAGCTTCTCTATTTCAATAGCCCCGCCATTCGAGAGGCTATTACTTTTCAATTGCTCCACCAATTGAGAGCTTCTTTATTTCAATAGCCTCGCTAGTTGAGAGGCTATTACCTGTCAATTGCTCCGCCAGTCGAGATCTCTTTAATTTTTATAGCCCCACCAGTTGAGAGGATATTACCTTTTAATTGCTCCGCTAGTCAAGAACTCTTTAATTTCAATATCTTCGCTAGTTGAGAGGCTATTACCTTTCAGTTGTTCCACCATCAAGAGGCCATTAGAATTCAATCACTTCACATTTGATGACATTAGTCTTCATAGAAAATTAAAGATGACAATCAACATCAGTCTCCATAGATAATTAGAGATGTCATGCATCAAGTCTTGTAAACAATCAAAGGCATCATATTCAACATCGTTCTTCGTAGACAATCAGAGACGACAATCAATATTAGTCTCCATAGAAAATTGGAGATGACATGCATCAAGTCTTTGTAGACAATCGAAGACATCATCATCACACAGTCTCCGCGGACAATCGAAGATGAAAATCAATATCAGTCTTTATAGACAACCTCAGACATCTTTCATTCATCACATCAGTTTTCGTAGACAATCGAAGACATTCACTATATATAGTAATACATTTATAACATATGAGACTTTAATACAATTACTTAATTTTCACAATGCATGCTTGAACCGTTTAGAAGTAACTAGTTTAGGTGTACACACCTCGCGCGTGTACCTCACTTTAATGTATACTTCACTTTAATGTATTTAGATATTACACTAAATAAGATATTTGACATTTGTTTCAACAATAAAAATGAATACAATAATTAAATGAAACTTCTTTTAAACATGTAAAGATAAAGAATTTATTTAATTAGCTATATAATATTTGTAAATATCTAAGATACAAATAAGATAGGTAAAAAACTTTAACAACATCTTAAATTTGCATAAATTTTACTAACCACTTCTTACAATTTATTTCGGTTGAACACTTAAACACATGATACAGTATAATTATTAGACACTTTTAATTTTGAGATAATTTTTCTGTTTATATCCTCAAAGCCGACCGACATTCATCTACTACCTGTAAAATACAACAAAACAATACGATAATAGAGATATCATAATAATAAAATTAAACCTAACCTTTACACAAATATTTCCTCAAAACTGACCGACATTCAACAACCACATGTAAATTACAACAAAACAATACTATGATAGCGATATCAGAACAATACGATTAAACCTAACACTTTCAAAAAATTTTTATCAAAGCCAACCAACATTTATCTACCATTTGTATTAAGTAGAGAAGACAACAATGCTAAGATATTAGGACAATATGACCATTAGGTCAAATACAACTTTATCTAACTTTGACATAAAGATTTCTTAAAGTCCAACAGAACATATAAAATAATACGATATTAGAGAAATCAAAAAAATACCATTAAACATAATCTTTATAAAAATTTCCTCAAAGTTAACCGACATTCACTACCATTGTAAATTACAATAAAATAATACAATAATAGAGATATCAAAACAATACAACTAAACATAAAATTTACATAAAAAATACAAATAGCGATAAAATAATATAATAATAGAGATATCAATACAATACAAAAGTTTTAATACCTTTAGAAAGACATTTTTTCATTTAAAGAACATAAAAAGTAAGTCAATATTATAAGAATATTTTTTGACCATATAACAAATATTATCATAAAATAAAATCAAAGAGGCAACACTAAAGAAAATGCAAATTTTATAAAATAAAAAAAAGAGAGAAAAGAAATTTTTTCTAAACTAAAAAGAGAAAAGGAAAAACCTGATCAACCGCTAATTCTTACAATAATGCGGCAATTGCGAAAAGAATTCGCCACCTAAAAATTGCGAATATGTATAAGAGTCTAATATTTATTGGAATATATTTTTAGTTGAGTTCTATTCTTTTCCTATTTTAGGAGTCCTTTTTTAGCTAGGAGAAAATATTAATTAATTTTTCTTCTCATATATTTTAGGAGTCTAGTTAATATAATAAAAATATCTAATAATAAATTAAGAAAAAAATGAAAAGACGATTTTCTCTAAATCTGAATTTTTTTAATGAAGGGCCAAAAGAGTAAATCACTTTTTTAAGGGTCTTCACACTTTTAATATATTATAGATATATATTATAGATATAGATATTGATATAGATTATAGATATAGATTATAGATATAAATATAGATTATAGATATAAATAATAGATTATAGATTATAAATTATAGATATAGATTTATTCTAAGAGAAGTGGTTGTAAATACAATAGTAACCTCGTGGATTTCTCTTTTAAGATGTGGACTATTGAAATTCTAACACTAATTCAAATTAAAAGAAATAACCGAAAAAATTAAAACTAGGAGGAAAAGATGGTGTTAATTACTAACCTTTAATACTCCCTTTGTTTGGTTTTATTTGTCATATCTATTAAAAAAAAATTAATAACATGACTATTTTATCGTAGTACTCTTATTAAATGATTCTTACATTGTATCTTTAAATTAATTTTTAAAAAATAATTAATGTTAAGAGTAAATTAGGATAAAAGAAGTTGTCTTCTCGTGATATGTCAAAAATGACAAGTACAAGCACATGGAGGGAATAGAATGATAATAGCGCCATTCAATTTTACAAGGATATTTTGATATTTTAACTTTTCATTTAGGGTGTTTTCACTATTAATATGATTTGTTATTTATTATAAGTAACAGATATTTATATTTTTGTCCATACAAAAAATTAAGTTTAAAGGGTAAACTGGTATTTCAATTTTAGACTTGAGGTCTTTCTCACTTTTAGTATAACTAATTTTTGGGTAAGTGTATTGCACATGTGTCTTATAAAAGGTAGTACAAACGGTGTGAATCGGAATAGAACTATGGTGTAACGAGTAATTAAATAATTTAAATGAAAAAAAATATAAACTGAAAATACCATGAATAATTTGCTGCTTTGTTTTTATCGCTTGAGTACCTTTGTGCTATAAAGATTTAAACTTTACTCCAAATCCTAAAGGAAGATTACAATCCAACATGTATATCCCTAATTGCCATTTACAAAGTACAACCATAAGGATGTTTGATGTCCATTTATATAAGAATGTTTGATGACTAAAAGTAATATAAATTCATCATTGATGGTGTGGGATTAATGAAGGAAAATTGAGGGCCAAAAATGGCTACAAAGCCTTAACTTCTAAATGGCTGTTACTTTGAGGGATGGGAGCTTTAATTACTACTATTTATAAGAAGGAATTTAACACCCATTAACTAATTATAATGATGGAAAAAGTACTACTAAACAGTGAACACAAAGGAATAAAATAGGGCTGTGAAACTACCTATTTTCTCACTTGACTGTGTAATGGAACGTTATAATAGGGATTAAGGAGTAACTAATTAACACACATGTAAAGGATTACAAGTAAACAATTTTTTTAAAAAATGAAACCTTAAGGAATGTGGAGCATTAAAAGATGGATCCATGTAATGATAAATTTTAAATTAATTTAATTAACATAAACATACACCTTAACTTACCATATTTACATAAATTTTTCATCATAACGAAGTAATTACAAAAATTTCAATCAATTATGTATCTTTATTTGATGTACTGGAAGCTAATTATTTATTTTGATAGACCCAAAATCGAAAAAATGTATCAAAAACTAATTATATATCTTACAAAGTAAAACTCTATCTTCATTGGATGTATCAGAACTAATTATGTATTTCTACAGATCCAAAATCGAGATTTCAGTATTTATGTAAATATCAAAATTTCTATAATTAAGTTCCAAACTGTCGGGATTTATGTTTTTCCCTTTAAATTATGGCTGCTTAGCTTCATGTTAGTCACCTGAAACGTTTATTGAAATAGAAATATAGGGATTAAGAAGTAGTCAACTTACAGGGGGGTTTGGGCTGTAGGTGACAAAAGAGTTTTAAAATGAGGTGTAGGTGACACAAGTCTTAATTATTGAGTGGAGGTGACAATTACTTTATTATGGATTAAGAAAGTTGGGGAAGTTTGAAAATAGTCCAGAAGTTTTTAAATTTACACTTTGATCCAAATGTTAGTTAATATAATAAAAACAGAGGGAAAAAAACGCGTTTCTCTCTCTTCTCATCCGTTGTTGTTTGCTCTCTCTTCACGATTATTATTGTTCATTCTTATTGCTACTTTATTCATCATCTGATGCTTCATTATCACCATCTTCTACTTCATTATCATCTTTATCTTCTTCTTGTCGTCTATTGTTGTTGTTGTTACCGCTAGTGCTGCTATCTGACCAATTTCTTAGGTCAAATTTTGTTTCCTACATCACTTTTGACTTTAGCATTACTTCATATATGACTTTGGTAAGTAAAAGTATGATTTTTATTCGAATTTGTCATCTGGGTACACCAGTTATTGCTGTTTTTCCAATAATGGATAGAACCCGATCATGAATCCAACATAAATGCCCAAAATTTAAATAGATCACTCATCTGATGCATCAGATAAGTAATCTGTTGCAACAAAATATTTATCTGTTGCATCAGACTAGTTATCTGTTGCATCAGACTGATTATATGTTGCACCAGACTGATTTTCTGTTGTATCAGACTTCATATCTGTTGCAATAGATGATTAATCTGTTTGGAACAACACAAATCAGCCCCTGCCGTAAACCCAACAGATTACCAATATGTTTTAACTCTTGCTATTGCTATTGGATTCAAAATTATTCCTTATGTCCAATTACCCGTCTCAAATTTTCTAATTTGATTTGTCATTTTACTTGTCTCTTTTCATTAATCAAGAAGAGATAAAAAAAATTCATGTTTTACCCTTTGCATTAATCACTTTTTCTTGAAATTAAAATGTAAACATCATTCAATAGGGAGACTATACGCTGACCTACGTTAAAAGCTTTCTTCTCTTATGAAGTTTTGATTGAGTAGAAAACAATGGTTATTTCAAACACCGTCTACTGTCCCACCAACTGATCAACCCCTTCCACAAACCCAACAAATAAATTTTGCTATTGCTACTGGATTCTAAATTATTCCTTTTTACGTCCAATTGTCAACATGCTTGTTGAGAAGATAATAGACAGAAGAAAAATTAAATATGAATTAAAACATCAAAGTTGTTCAAACATAATTTTTTTATTAAACAAAAAAAATACATAGACATAGACTAAAATAAAAAAATTATCTAATTATTATTATTATTATTATTATTATTATTATCATCATTGTCAGCCGGCGAATCTTCAATCGGAAGTAGCAAGGCCCTCCTCAGCCTGCGGATCTTACGGAGAATTTTTGCTCTAACTGCTCCCAGTTTCCATTGTAGGTTACAAACCTGATTTCGAAGTTCATTCACGTCGTCTTGCAGAAAAGCAACATCACACCCTGGATCAGCCATAATCTAGAACACATATGAATTGACAAAAAACTTAAAAACAAAAGTAAAGATCTTAAGAATATCCAAATGTAATACAACGTATTCTATAAATTGTAAATAAAAAAGCTTACCTTAGTCAGGGAAGAGAAAGAGGTGGAAGTCCAGGTGTAATATGAAAGACGAGATGCAATAAATAAATAGAGTGTAGTTGAATGAACGGTTGAGTAAGGAGGAACCTATTTATAGAGGATTGAATTTGAATGAGAGGCAAAAAGGCGCAACTGTTCACCTCCATTTATTAATTATATTTTTAATTTTGATTACTGTGAATATTTATGACTTATTTAATTTAAGAAAAGAAATATTGTGATAAGTCATGACTTTTCAGATTATTATTATTAATTAGTTCTTTCCAAGACCCATTTTTATTGAGTTGTGACAACAGATTCTATATATGTTGCATTAGATAATTCATCTGTGACAACATATATTTCATATGTTGCAACAAATATAAAACTTATTACACCAGATAACCTATCTGTTGCAACATATAATCTAACTATTCACCTCTATTTATTAATTATATTTTTTATTACTGTGAAAAGTCATAACTTAATTAAATTAAGAAATATTGTGATAAGTCATGACTTTTCAGATTATTATTAATTAATTCTTTCCAAGAACCATTTTTATTGAGTTGTGACAACAGATTCTATATTTATTGCATTAGATAACTCATCTGTGACAATAGATATATCATCTGTTGCAATAATAGAGAACCTGTTGCATCAGATAATATATCTGTTGCAACATATAATCTATCCTTTTCATTAAAAAACCTATCATCATATCATTAATCCAAATTTGTTAAATTTTTTATTATATAAATTAAAAAAAACACCTTTTCAATAATTGTTTCTTTAATAAAATAATAACTATTTTTATTTTCTGGCAACAGATATAATGGACGATTTATTTTAATAGCTTTTTTCATTTCTTCTAACAGCTGATATATCAGTCGCAACAAATGGGGAATTTGATGCATCAGTTACATTGTTGAATGTATGTGTTTTTGTTTTAGACTAAAAGTCATAACTCTTTACCTTTTTGTTAACAATTATCATATAACTTAATTAATCAATGTTGCGACTTTTTTTTAAAATTAAATAATCTTTATTTTATGGTTATAAATTGTGTATATCATTTAGTTCCTTATTATTTATTAACGAATCATTTTTAGGAGAATTATGCCTTTTCACCACCCTCTGTTGCCATAAGTGCTCAATCCTTACCTCCAACCGTCAACATATTGGGAACCAGGAACAAATAGAATGATAATTAACTATTAAATAAGAATTACAAATGCAGAGTCGGCCAAACAAAACCAAACAAAACATATACATAGATTTTTGAATCCCTTATAGGTAGATCCGATATAAAAAAGGAAAATACATATGCTAAAAGAAAGTAAAAACATAACCTAATTATTATTCTACTACTACTACTACTACTATTATTATTATTATTATTATTATTATTATTATTATTATTATTATTATTATTATTATTACTGTTATTATTCTTAATCGGGTAATTTTCATTCGGCAGTAGCAGTGCCGCCCTCCTCAGCCTTTCTCCAAAGTCGGCCAAATCCCTCTGGAGTTTATCAAACTGCCTTTGAACTTCCCACAAGGACTCGATATGAATCTTATAGTACGAATCTGGATCAGCCATATTTGTACTATAAGTATAGTTTTAGTATAATGAATGAGTGAGAGTAAGGAAAGGAGGCTGGAGGGACCTATTTATAAATGATTGAATTATAAGGGGTAGTCAAACAAAAAGCCATGACTATTCATATATCCCTTAATTAAATAAAATTGGTGACTTTTTGAATATGTAAATTAAAAAAAATGGATCTAAATACAATATTTTATTTTTTATTGTATTTCGGAAAGAAAAGAAAATTACTTTAAAATAAATCTAATAGATGGGTAATATGTTGTAAAATATATTCCATCTGTCAGATAACTTACAACATATTGACAATCTGTTGCAACAGATGGATATATCAGTTTGCTTTTCCAATAGATGTGGCATCTGTTGCAACTTGCTAGTCATCTGTTTATTCAATTTAAGCCATAGATGGGCTAGAAAGAATAAGGTGCGTGCAGATGGATCCACTATCATATGTGTGTGAGTTAAGAAGTATTACTGATAAGGTCACCGGGACAACACACACAAAGTACAATATTTTTGTGAATGTTATTTTTAACTGATTAGGCACTGATAATTCAAACAAGATCCTGTATTGTACAGTTAAGTTTGATGGGTTCAAATTAACAAGGTTGAGGGCCTCATGAAGATGGTGCAGATACATTGTTACAAATTACTAATGGTTGTTGCTCGTGTTTATGCGTGTCAAGTTTTGAGAAGGGATCAATATTTAGTGTCATTGCAGAGAACCAATAGCGATTGGACTTAACTTTAAGTGTGCATTAGACTCTGAGAACACCTTCGAAGCCTCGCACTGCGTCAAACAAGAATGAAAAAATAATAGAAATTCCCATAGACCAAATTTATATAGAAGGGTTGATCGAGAAGATGATTATATGCCAGAAGAAGTCGAAGGAGAATGCTTGCGAGGAAAAGGGGAGTTGATGAAAGACTATATCATCTGAGAGTTAATTGAAGAGGATACATAGGGTAGAAAGTAACTTCTAGCGAATTTGGTGGATGGAATTATCTTAAAACAACATGAGAAATCTGAATCAAGTGCAAATATGAAAGTGTATTCGGCAATGTAAATTTGTCTGTTGTCTTTCTGAAAGAAAAATACTACAGATGGACACTTTGCTAGGGAGCTGCGACTAGGTAGCATGGTCGGGATTATCACCTAGATAGAAAATAATAGAAGAACAAGAAAGCAGCCTTACGGGCATCTAGGGTTGAAATGATGTACAATAAGTCTTAAAAACGTGCGCCAAAAGCAACTGCAGTTAAAGTAACAAATCTAAGTAAAGGCAACAATTTTCAAATTTTAAATTTCATCCTATGCTTTCTTGTTTGTGGTTTCAATTAGGTCTACTGCTGTTGACCTGATTGAAACCACAAACGAGATTGAAAGACAGATTGAGTATCATTACTTCCTTAGCCATATGGATTAATTGATTGTGTTTTCTTGCCTTAGCATGCTTTCAATATTTCTAGGAGAAGATTAGAGGCTTGCTCTAGTTTGTGAATGTCGATAATTTTCAACATTGCCTCCAACTTTTTGATTCTGTATCCAAGCTGGTCGTTACCATCTTCGAAGTTTGTATGGAGTTCCTGATCTCTTGTGAGGTCGATTAGAAACACTACCTTCAAAGTTGTGGCATTGAAGAAGGCTTTTAGAACACTTTATTTAGAAGCCTTAAAGGATACACAGAGGGTTGTTGTGTTTGTTTTAGGTCAAAATATGTTGATGCACACTCAAGATGTGATCCCAACCGTTGAACAACTCACTTTAATCGAGAGATGCTTAAAGCATCTTGCTCAATTAATTTGATAAATTAATAAGAAAGGAGGTACGTAGCGTATGATCTAAACCGAATCTACCAAGCCTATCAAATATTACGTAACTCCATGCTCATTACACTATCAAAAAAATTTGACAAAGTGTAATACCCCGTACTTCTACCTAGCTTAAAATTATCCCAAAAATATTAAAAAGACTTGCTTTAAAAGATGAATCCACTTTTATACATGTGTAATTTTAAAGATTTTGAATTTTTGTTGTGTGGAAAATTGAATAAGCTTTCCATTGATACCAAATTTGCCCAAATTCGACACCCAGACAAAGAGTTAGAGTCATTTTAGTAAGACAGTGTACCACCTGAGCCACCAACGCATCGCAAAGCATGCCAAAATGGCAATTGTCAAAATTCAGTGAACCTCCATGATTATAGTGAATCGCGCCAAGGTTCAATTTCAGATTTATCAATTTCCAGCGTACCAACATGATTCCACCGCATTACGGTGCACTTCCAGTTCACAAATAATATAACAACGTGATTCCACCGCATCTCACCGTCAGCCCAGTTCCCAGTTGGTAATTTCCAGTGAAATGACATGATAGCACCGCATTACGTCAGCCTGCCAAATCGCGATATTTTGATGAAAATTTAATATTTCATCCAGGGATAAATTAGTCTTTTCCCAAGGTCTTAACACGTCCAGGTGCGGGATTTAATCCTTAAAAATATTTTAAACTATTATTTTACTCACTTTTCTCCCAAACAAGATCATTCTCTCCTAAGAAACAAAATCTTACCTTTCAAGAAATCAAATCTAACTCCAAGAATTCTTCCAAGAACTATAAGAAACTTACAGTCAAAGTATGTCAAGTGTTGATTCATGGGTCGCTTTCACCAATGAAGCTCAAGAATCTCTTTTCAAAATCCAAGAATTTATGTATTTATGAATGTTCATCATTTAGTTGAATTGAAAATCATATTCATGTTGGTGTTGGGTTTTGATTTATGTTTTGAATTACATGTTTCAATGATTGATCCTAGTATGTGATGTTTTGCATAATATTCATGATAAACCCTTAAAATTGCAAATTGATTTATGAAACCATGATAATTAGATGGATTGATGATAGTATAACCAAAGTATTCTCTCTATGTGTTTTATAAAATGCCTATGTGAAGGATAAAGTGCCATTATAGTATGTTAATGTGAAATTCCCATTCATGTACAAGCTAATGCATGTCAAGTGTTTGATGAAATGTCTTAGTCAATGAATTATGGATATATATATAGCCGTTGTTGTGCTTTTAACTTGTGCCATGATTCACTTTTATGCCATCGAGTCCTGGGGGTATTTATACCCGATAATTTAGCTATGTGCCTAGAGCTAGTGTTAGTTTCATGATAATCTCAATCATGCCATGATCAATAGAATTTAGTCAGTTACATGACTCAGGAAAACTCAGTAATCTCATGAACTTAGTCAGTTAATAGAATTCAATAGTATTTCATCAGTCCAGTTTATCTCAGTATAATTTGTTCAGTGTTTATTCAGATGGGAGTAGGATTCAGGACCAAGTGAGCCATAGGATGGGAACTTACCTACTAGTAGGGGGTGTAATTCTTAGAAACAATCCTTGCGCTCTAGAACTATGTAGCCAGCGTAGGTTGAGACATCAAACCTACTAGATGAAGGAAGATGAAGTGGCTTAACTTGTTAGATAAGGGTCCTACCATTCTCTTTAGAGTACCTGTTAGATAAGGGTCACTCACAATTTGTCCTTACCAATGGCGCGGTATTGACACCCTTCTATTTAGGGTTACAAATTAGACTCCAACATAACTATAATAGCTTATTAGGGCCATATCGGTTAGATAACTACTTTCCACAGTCTCAGTAATAAAACTTAGATAGTTCTACAGATTTCAAGACTATGAGATACAGTCACTCAGCTCAATACAGAACTCATTTAGTTCCATCAGAATCAAGACTATCAGCAATAGTCACCCAGTATCAGTTATATCAGTTATCAGTAATCCATGTTATCAGTATATTCAGTATTCAAAATTTCCATGTTTCAGTTATAGTTATTTCTTCATGTATGTATCCTCATGCAGTCATGTTCATGTTCATGTTATCAGTCAGTTATAGTTCATGCATATGAACCCCATGCATTCAGCCTACCTCACTTTCGTACCAGTGCATTCTTACATACTGACGCATACTTTTCTTTTGTACTATGGTGTTTTATACCATAGGTTCGGACGCTCAGGTTCCCGATCACACCTAGCAACTCAAGTTTTAGTCAGCAACAGTATATTAGTAGTGAGTCCTCATCATTCGAGGATGCCTTATTATTTCAGTACTTCAGTACTTAGTTTACTTCAGCAGTTGGAGTTAGTTGGGGACATGTCCCATCAACTCTTTTTTTAAATAGTTCAGCGTTAGAGGCGTTCAGACTATAGTATGTTCAGACAATTGTTATTTTCAGTTCGGTATGGTGATGCCGTATTATCCATATGTTATGTTTTATCAGATATTAGAACCTTATGGCCTTTCAGTCTTTATTGTTGCATTTATACAGTATATTATGCAGTGCTCAATTACAGATATTAGTCATGGGTTAGCTTATGGTCCTTCGGGATCATGAGCACCATGCAGCATTCCAGGTACCAGATTCAAGGCATTACACAAAGTTGGTGCACAAATCAAATGAGCTAAATCTCTTAGCCTTTATAATAATTGCTCTTCTTAAATTATAGATAACAAAATATCTGCTATGCAAAAGTCTACATAATAATCTCTCAATATCACTTCGTATTGAGATATTACTGATGATGCCTTCAGAAGACCTTTCTCCGTGGCAAGCATTTCTGGCGACAACGTAGACTTTTGCATAGAAGATATCTTGTTATCTATATTGGAGAAGAGGGATCAACAGAAAAGCTGAGAGATTTAGCTCATTTGATTTATGCACCAACTCTTCCAAATTTTCTTGATAGTGAATGGGCCTGGAGTTACGTAACATTTGATAGGTTTGGTAGAGTCAGTTTAGATCTCATGCTACATAACTTCTTGCTTATTAATTTATCAAATTAGTTGAGTAAGCTGCATTGAGCAACGCTCGATAAAAGTGAGTTGTTCAATGGTTGGGACCATATCTTGAGTGTGCATCAACATATTTTGACCTAAAATAAACACAACAACCCTCTGTGTATCCTTTAAGGCTTCTGAAGAAAGTATACTGAAGGCCTTCTTCAATGCCATAACTTTGAAGGTAGTGTTCCTGATAGAGCTCACAAGATATTAGGAACTCTATACCAACTTCAAAGATGACAACAACCAGCTTGAACACAGAATCAGTAAGTTGGAGGCAAGGTTGAAAATTATTGAAATTCGCAAACTAGAGCAAGACTCTGATCTTCTCCAAGAAATGTTGAAAGCATGCTAAGGCAAGAAAACACAATCAATTAATCCATATTTCTAAGGAAGTAATGACACTTAATCTATCTTTAAATCACGTTTGTGGTTCCGATCAGGTCAATAGCAGTGGACCTAATTGGAACCACAAATAAGAAGGCATGGGATGAAATTCAAAATTCAGAAATTTCCGCCTTAGCTTAGATTTCTTACTTTAACTACAGTTGCTGTTGGCGGAAGTTTTCTAGATTTACTGTACATTATTTCAACCCTTGATGCCCATAAAGCTGTTTTCTTGGTCTTCTGTTATTTTCTATCTAGGTAATAATCCCGACCACGCTACCTAGTCATAGCTCCCTAGCAAAGTGTCCATCTGCACTATTTTTCTTTCACAGAGACGACATATGAATTTACATTGCCAAATACACTTTTATATTTGCACTTGATTCAGATTTCTCATGTTTTTTTAAGATAATTCCATCGGCTAGATTCGCTAGAAGTTCTTTCTACCCTATGTCTCCTCTTCAATTAGTGCTCAGATGATATAGTCTTTCATCAACCATCCATTTTCCCTCGAAGGCATTTTCCTAATACACCTACTGGCGTATAATCATCACCCGAGCAACCTAAACATATAAATTTGGGCTAGGGCAATAACTATATTGGTTTTTTGTTATTGTTAGATGCAGTGCTAGGCTTCTGTAAGACCCCGCAAAGTCTTATGTTAATAATTAGCTCTTTTAGCTCCTAAAAGCTCTTTGGAAGGTCCAACACTTGGAATATTTTAGCTAGGTGTTCTACGCTTAGTCTCATTTTAATCTTTCGAACTTCGGGAATTTATTTAACAAACTTCCCGACCACTTTTTTCTAATTTTCAAGTTGCATTGCGATGGGGCAAGTCAATAGTAGATTCCGGGTTAGTTTTGGAATTTTTGAAATCCGTTTAGGGCACATTTGAATTTTGAACCAGTAGCTAAAGGCTATGAGGGGGCGCCGCCCAGCTTAGAACCTTGGCCCCCTCCCTCAATAGCAAGGTGACGCCCAGCTACAAAAGGCTCTGGGAAAGGCTCCGCCTTTCTATAGCCTTTGTGTCCCATTTTTCAGCATTTCACTTCCATGGTTTCAAGGACAATTTTGTCAATTTTTCACTCCTATATAAGTCTCAAACACGGAATTAAGCCCTCAAAACACAAAATTATACTCTCTTTTCTCAATTTCTCTCAAGAACAAGAGTAAGGGTTTTAACTTGAAGACCTAAATCCAAGAGATTTCATCGTAAATCTTTCAGGAACTTTCAACTAAGGTATGTATAGTGCTCATTCATGGATTCCTTTCATCCATGAATCCCAAGAACCCTCTTTTAAACTCTATATCATGATTTTGCATGGTAAATTGATTATTTTTATGTTGTTATAGTTATATGACTATCAAGATTAAATCTTTACCATTTTTTATGAAACCATGTTAGTACAGGGTTAAAATCCATGCAATGGAGTTAAATGGTGAAGTCATATTGTATTTAATTAATGATCATACCTATGCCCTAAATTGTGCATGCAAGGTGTTTGATGAAATGCCTAGTATAGTAGAAATCATGTATAGAGACTCAATTGTGGTTTATATCATAAATACATGCCAATTACTCATGTTCAACATAACTTCCCTATAATTAATTATACATTATGCTTGAGTGGTTAAAATGTTCATGATATTAGAAGTATGTAGTAAGCCATGATTATTTGCTCCCTTATCCATATATAAGATTATGATAATCAAAGGATCATGAAATTTCCCCAATTTATTATATCATGGATTGTTGGTGTTAGTCATGTATTCAAGAAAGTCATGCTTTGTCAGTTTCCTTCTATCGAGTCCTGGGGGTACTTGTACCTAAAAAATATAGTTGTATACCTAGAGCCAGTGTCACATTTTCACGATATCCCCAGTCAAGCCATGATCCTTAGAACTCAGTCAGTCATGTGACTCAGGAAAGCTCAGTAATTCAGTAATGTCAGCAGTATTTTGTCAGTCTACGGAACTCCATGAATTCAATTTAGTCAAGTTCAGTTAATCATGTATAGTGTCTGTTCAGATGGAAATAGGAATTAGCACTGAGTAACCCAAGGATGGGAACACACACTGTCAGATGAGGTTGTGATTCTTAGAAGTCATCCCTGCATTTCAGAACTATGTAGCCAACATAGGTTGAGACATCAACACTATCAGATGAGGGTTGATGAGGTGGATAAACATTGTCAAATAAGGGTCCCACCATTCTCTTTTGGGAATACTTTCAGATGAGGGTCACCCACAACTTGTCCTTACCAGTGGTGCGGTATTGACACCCCTCCTATTAGGGTTACAAATTGGACCCCAACTTAGCCATAATGGCATATTAAGGGCATGTCGGTTAGATGACTACTTCCCACAATTTTAGTATTAGTCTCAGTAAGAGTACTTTGATAGTTCTTCATATTTCAGGACATTCAGATACAGTCAACTTAGTTTAAAAATGGAACTCAGCTAGTTCCATCAGTATTCGGACTGTCAGGTACAGTCACCTATGTTATCAGATATGTTAGTAAACTCATATTATCTGTATTTAGATTTAGTAATCATGTTATGGCAGTCTCAGTTATTATTTATTCATGCATGTATTCTCATGTTCATGTTAGATAGTCAACTAGTATTGTTCATAAATTTGAACCCCATAAATTTAGCCTACCTCATTTGTATACCAGTACATTCAATCGTATTGACGTATTTGCACTATGATGTTTTATACCATAGGTTTAGAGACATGAGCTCCAGAGCATTAGTAGATTTCAGATATCAGCAGTGAGTTCTCATCCTTCGAGGATGATATGATTAGTTATTTCATTATTTCAATACTTAGTTATTTCAGCAGTCGAAGTTAGTTGGGGACATGTCCCATCAACTTCCTATTCAGACAATCATGTTTAGAGGCTTTTCAGACTACAGTATGTTTAGACAGTTTTGTTTTGGGTATTTATACCCCAACCTACATGTTATGTTTTTTCAGTTATGTTACCATTTTGAACCTTATGGCCTTTCAGTTCATGTTTCCACATTTTACATGATGTTATGTAGTGTACAGGTACAAATGTTAGTCATGGGTTACCTTGTGGTCCTTCAGGGTCATGAGCACCGTGTAACGTTCTGGGTACCAGATTTGGGGCTTTACAAACTTGGTATCAGAGCTAGGTTTAACAGTGTCCTAGAAAGTCTGAAAGCCACATCTAGTAGAGTCTTGTACATTGGTATGTTGCGCACCACATTTATGTGCAGGAGGCTATAAGATATTTTAGGAATAGTTTCCCTTCTTTCATTATTCATGTCGTGCCAGTGGGCATAATCTCAAGATATTCTCTTAGTCTAATCCGTTTCTCCTCTTTATTTCAGAACATGCCTCCTAAGAGAAGAAACCAGCCTGTCCAGAAAGATCCTTTGGATAAATATGTCTCTCATACAGAGTTTAGAGCTGCAGTCACTACTCTTTCTCAGTTAGTTACTGCTCAGAATGAATGAACAACTATCATTCTGTCCAACCCAATGGCCAATTCAGCTGCAGCCAGGATTAGGGACTTCACTCGAATGAATCCTCTATTCTTTCTCAGGTCTAAGTTAGATGAGGACCCTCAGGAATTCATTGATCATTTTTAGAAGGTTACCCGTATCATGGGGGTTTTAGCCATTGAGTGTGCTAAGATAACTACATATCAATTGCAGGATGTTGCTCACATTTGGTACAAGCAGTGGAAGTCAGAAAGGCTAGATGATGTAAGGCCTATCGAGTAGGAGGAGTTTGTCATTGTATTCTTAGAGAATTTCTTTTCCCTAGAGATGAGAGATTCTAAGGTGTTAGAATTCATCAACCTCAAGCAGGGAAACATGATGGTGGAAGAGTATTCTCATAAGTTTACTTAATTATCCAGATATACCCCTCATGTGGTTGCAGATAGCAGGACCAAGATAAGTAAATTTGTTTCAGGGGTGAATGATAGTATGGTTAATAAGTGCAGATCCACTATGCTAAATAGTGACATAACTTTAGCCAGGATTATGACTCATGCTCAGCAGATAGAGGAGGAAAATATTAAGATCAGGGAGAAGCAGAATAAGAGAGCAAGGACAGGTACTTTCAATTTTGCTCAGCCTAAATCAGAAGGAGGAAACCATTCTTAGTTTCGTCCAAAGTCATCAGTTCCAGCTCCTTCTTCAGCCAGTTCTGTAGTTCCTAAGTTCAGAGATGGCAACATAGATAGAGCGCCAGGCTCTAAGTATCAGGGCAATATTAGCAGTACCCGTACCCAACCTTTTTGTCAGATATGTGGCAAGCACCATCAGGGTACTTGTAGAGCTGGTAGTGATGTCGTTTTTGGTTATGTCAATCTAGGACATAGAGTCAGATATTTTCCCCAGTTGGGTTATCAGGGTCAGCATAACCATTTCGAAGCTCATTCTGGTTGCCCAAATTAGTAGGGTGCCACCTCCAGTGCTACTAGTGGGCAATGCCCAAATTGACTTTATGCTCTCCAGTCCCGGCAAGATCAGGAAAATTCTCCTGATGTGGTTACTGGTACATTACAGATCTTTCATGTGTATATTTATGCTTTGCTAGATCCAGGTGCTTCATTATCTTTAATTACTTTGTATATAGCAAGCGATTTCGGAACCAGTCCTAAATTCTAGTAGAGCCCTTTTCAGTCTCTACCCTAGTAGGTAAAACCATCATAGCCCGGCAAGTATACAGGAACTACCCTGTTATGATATTTTAGAAAGTTACTTCAGTAGATTTAGTCGAATTAGAGATGACTGATTTTGACATCATTCTCGACATGGATTAGCTTCATTCCTTCTATGCCACAGTCGACTGCAGAAACAAAATAGTCTGGTTTTAGTTTTCAAATGAACCCATCCCTGAGTGGTCAGTTAGTACTTCAGCGTTTAGAGGTCAGCTTATTTCCTACCTTCATACAAGAAAGATGATATCTAAAGGATATATTTATCATCTTTTTCATATCAACGACTCTAGTTTCAAAACTCCCAGTCTTGAATCAATCCCAGTCGTGAACGAATATTCAGACATCTTTTCCAAAGATCTTCTAGGAATTTATCCTGAAAGGGAAATAGACTTCGACATTGATCTTCTTCTATAAATTCAGCCTATATATATTCCGCTATATAGAATGTCACCAACAGAACTCAAAGAAATGAAAGAGCAGTTAAAGGATCTCTTATATAAGGGATTTATCAGGCCCAGTGTATCCCCGTGGGGTGCACCAGTCTTATTTGTGTGCAAGAAAGACGGTTCTCTTAAAATGTGTATTGATTACCGTCTGCTTAATAAAGTCACGATCAAGAACAAGTATCCCCTTCCTAGAATCGATGACTTATTTGACCGACTTCAGGGTGCCAGCTATTTCTCTAAGATAGACCTCAGATTCGGCTATCGTCAACTCAAAGTCAGAGAATATGACATTCTGAAAATAGTTTTTCATACTCGGTATGTTCACTTCGAGTTTCTGGTTATATCCTTTGGTCTTACCAATGCCCCAATAACTTTCATGGACTTGATGAACTGGGTGTTTAAATAGTACTTGGATATATTCATTATAATCTTCATAGATGATATTCTGGTCTATTACCGTAGTGAGGGTGATCATGCAGACCATCTCAAAATTGTACTTCAGACTCTCATAGATCGTTAGATATTCACAAAATCCAGTAAGTGTGAGTTTTGGCTAAGGTCAGTAGCATTCCTTGGTCATATCGTTTTTAGTGATAGCATTAGAGTAGATCCTTAGAAGACCAAAGAAGTAAGAAATTAGCCTAGACCTATCTCTCCATTAAATATCAGGAGTTTCTTAGGTTTGGTTGGCTATTACAGATTGTTTGTTAAGGGATTTTCTTCTATTGCATCCCCTATGTCCAGATTGACTCAGAAGAAAGTCAAGTTTCAGTGGTCTGATCCTTGTGAGAAGAGTTTTCAAGAGTTGAAGACTCGACTCACCTCAACTCCAGCCTTAGCTTTTCCAGATAGTTTAGATAGGTTCGTAGGGTATTATGATGCATCTAGAGTAGATTTGGGTTGTGTCCTCATGTAGCATGGTAAGGTCATAGCCTACGCCTCTAGACAACTTAAACCTCATGAGAAGAATTATCCGACTCATGATCTTGAGTTAGCAACTGTAATATTTGCGTTGAAGATTTAGAGGCATTTTCTATACGGTGTTCATGTAGATGTATTCACAGATCACAAGAGTCTCCAATATGTCTTTTCTTAGAAAATCTCAATCTTCGTCAGAGAAGGTGGTTAGAGCTCTTGAAAGATTATGACATGAGTATACTTTATCATCTGGGAAAGGTCAACGTAGTGGCTGACGCTTTCAGTAGACTATCTATGGGTAGCGTTACTCATGTTGAGGACTATAAGAAGAAGTTATCTCAGGAAATCAATCAACTTGTATGACTAGGCCTTCACTTAGTCGATATAGAAGAGGGTGACATATGTGTTCAAAGTAGTTCAGAATCATCTCTAATTTCTGAGGTGAAAGAAAAGTAGGATAGATATTCCAGCCTTGTCAAATTGAAAGAGCCAGTCAAGGATCAAAAAGTAGAGGTTTTCTCCTAAGAGGAAGATGGTGTTCTGCATTGTCAGGGTTGTCTTTATGTTCCAGGTGTAGATGACTTAAGGCAGTGAATTCTCACAGAAATGCATGGTGCGCACTACTCTATTCATCCAGGGGCCACAAAGATATACCGCGACTTGTGGGAGATATATTGGTGGAGTAGGATGAAGAAAGATGTTGGAAAATTTATGGCTAAGTGCTCTACATGTCAGTAGGTTAAGATAGAGCATCAGAAGCCTAGTGGGTCCATGCGGGATTTTAGTATTCCTACTTTGATGTGGGAAGAAGTGAACATGGTCTTTGTGATGGGTTTTCCTCAAACTCGTCATCAGTATGATTCAGTTTGGTTCATTGTAGAAAGAATGATCAAATCAGCTAATTTACTTCCAATTCATACCTTTTATTCAACCGAGGATTATGCCAAACTCTACATTAGAGAGTTGGTCAGATTGTACGGTATTCTGATATCTATTATCTTAATAGAGGTACCTAGTTCACCTCTCACTTCTCGAAAGCATTCCAAAAGGGTCTTGGTACCCAACTTTATCTTAGTACAGCCTTTCATCCGCAGATAGATAGTCAAGATGAAAGGACCATTCAGACTTTAGAAGATATACTGAGGGCGTGTGGAATTGATTTCAAAGGTAGTTGGGATGACCACTTTTCTTTGATTGAGTTTGCATACAACAAGAGCTATCATTCCAGTATTAAAATGGCTCTATTTAAAGCTCTCTATGGTAGAAGATGTAGGTCTCTAGTCGGTTGGTTTGAAGTTAGTGAGACCTCAGTCATAGGGCATAACTTAGTGTTCGATGACTTAGAAAAAATCCAGTTGATTAGAGAAAGACTCCGAGCTGCTCAGAGCTAATAGAAGTCTTATGCAGATATTCGTAGAAAGAATCTCGAGTTTGATATTGGTGATTATGTCTACCTAAAGATCTCTCCCATGAAGAGAGTGAAATGGTTTGGCAAGAGAGGGAAACTCAGTCCCCGATATGTCAGTCCCTTTAAAATTCTCAGTCGTCTTAGAAAGGTAGCCTATGAGCTCAAATTTCCTTCAGATCTAGCCTCAGTTCACCCAGTCTTCCATGTCTCTTTGCTTAAGATGTGCATAAGTGACCCAACAATTGTAGTCCCTACTCAGAGCATTGATGTTCAGAATAGCATCTCTCATGAAGAGATTCAAGTTGAAATCCTAGACTATCAGACTCATAGATAGAGGAACAAAGAAGCCCCTCTAGTTAAAGTTCTTTGGTAAAATCATTTTGTTGAGGGAGATACTTAGGAAGCAGAAGCAGGCATGTATATCATGCATCCTCACCTCTTCTCCACCAACTCAGATAAAGCTCAAGGTAACATTTCTCCTTAAGCTTACTCAGTTTCATGATCAGTGTTCATCACAAACTTGGTATCAAGTACCATTGCATATTCAGTCATGCATTCATGTATCAGTTTAGTTATATAATTCTACATCAGATATGCATTCTTATTGTGAGAAACTTAGTTCATCAGAATACTCAGTTATGCATTCATAAATCAGTTATACATGCGTCAGATATGCATGTTCAATATGATATATTCATCTTATCAGTCATGTCAGTCATGAAATCATGTTTCAGTCATTCATTTTCAGTTCATGTTCAGCTGGTTTTTTCTCCCCTCTTAGTCAAGTCCCATTCGAGGATGAATATTCCCAAAGGGGAGATATTATAAGACCCCGCAAAATCTTACGTTAATAATCAGCTCTTTCAGCTTCTAAAATCTCTTTAGAAGGTCCAACACTTAGAATATTTTAGCTAGGTATTCAATGCTTAGTCTTATTTTAAGCCTTCAAACTTCTGGGATTTATTTGATGACCTTCCCGACCTCCGTTTTCTAATTTTCAAGTTGCATTGTGATGTGGCAAGTCAATAGTACATTTTGGGTTAGTTTCAGAATTTTTGGAATCTGTTTAGGGAACATTTGGATTTTAAACTAGTAGCTAAAGGCTATAAGGTGGTGCCGCCCAGCTTAGAGCCTTGGCCTCTTCCTCAATAGCAAGGCCCCGCCCAGCTACAAAAGGCTGTGAAAAGGAATTTCCTTGCTATATCCTTTGTGCCCAGTTTTTCAGCATTTCACTTCCATGGTTTCAAGGGAAATTTGGTCAATTTTCCACCCCTATATAAGTCTCAAACACGGAATTAAGCCCTCAAAACACCAAATTATACTCTCTTTTCTCAATTTCTCTCAAGAACAAGAACAAGGGTTTCAACTTAAAGACCTAAATCCAAGAGATTTCATTGTAAATCTTTAAGGAACTTTCAACTAAGGTATACGTAGTGATCATTCATGATTTCCTTTCATCCATGAAGCCCAAAAACCCTCTTTTAAACTCTATATCATGATATTTACGTGGTGAATTGACTATGTTCATGTTGTCATGGTTGTATGACTATCAAGATTGAATCTTTACCATGTTTTGATAAAAACATGTTAGTACAGGGTTAAAATCCATGCAATGGAGTTAAAAGGTGGAGTCATATTGTATTTAATTGATGATCGTACCTATGCCCTAAATTGTGCATGCAAGGTGTTTGATGAAATTCCTAGTATAGTAGAAATCATGTATAGAGACTCAATTGTGCTTTATATCATAAATACATGCCAATTACTTATGTTCAACATAACTCCTCTATAATTTATTATACATTATGCTTGCGTGGTTAAAATGTTCATGGTATTAGAAGTATATAGTAAGCCATGATTTTCCTCCTTATGATAATCAAGTGCTCATGAAATTTCCCCAATTTATTATATCATGGATTGTTGGAGTTGGTCATGTATTCAAGAAAGTCATGCTTTGTCAGTTTTCTTCTATCGAGTCTTGGGGGTATTTGTACCCAAAAATATAGCTGTGTGCCTAGTGCTAGTGTCATATTTTCACGATATCCTCAGTCAAGCCATGATCCATAGAATTCAGTCAGTCATGTGACTTAGAAAAGTTCAGTAATTCAGTAATCTCAGTAGTATTCCGCCAGTCAACGGAACTCCATGAATTCAATTTAGTCAAGTTCAGTTAATCATGTACAGTGTCTATTCAGATGGGAATAGGAATTAGCACCAAGTGAACCCAAGGATAGGAACACACACTGTCAGATGAGGCTGCGATTCTTAGAAGTCATCCTTGCGTTCTAGAACTATGTAGCCAACATAGGTTGAGACATCAACACTGTCAGATGAGGGTTGATGAGGTGGATAAACACTATCAGATGAGGGTTACCCACAGCTTATCCTTACCAGTGGCACAGTATTGACACCCTTCCAATTGGGGTTATAAATTGGACCCCAACTTTGCCATAATGGCGTAGTAAGGGCATGTCGATTAGATGACTACTTACCACAGTTTCAGTATTAGTCTCAGTAAGAGAACTCAGATAGTTCTTTAAGTTTCAGGACTGTCAGGTATAGTCAAATCAGTTCAGAAAGGAACTCAGCTAGTTCCATCAATTTCCAAACTGTCAGATACAGTCACCTATGTTATCAGATATATCAGTAAACTCATGTAATCAGTATTCAGATTTAGTAATCATGTTATCAAGGTCTCAGTTATTATGTATTCATGCATGCATTCTCATGTTCATGTTAGATAGTCGGCTAGTATATTCATGCATTTGAACCCCATGCATTCAGCCTAACTCACTTGCATACCAGTACGTTCAATCATACTGACGTATTTGTGCTATGGTGTTTTATACCATAGGTTCAGAGACACGAGCTCTGGAGCATCAGTAGATTTCAGATATTAGCAGTCTGTCAGGAGTGAGTCCTCATCCTTTGAGGACGATGTGATTAGTTATTTCATTATTTCAGTACTTAGTTATTTTAGCATTTGGAGTTAGTTGGGGACATGTCCTATTAACTTATTATTCATACAGTCATGTTTTAGAGGCTTTTCGTACTACATTATGTTTAGACAGTTTTGTTTTGGGTATTTATACCCCAACCCAGATGTTATGTTTTTATCAATTATGTTACCGTTTTGAACCTTATGGCCTTTTAGTTCATATTTCCGTATTTTACATGATGTTATGTAGTGTACAGGTACAAATATCAATCATGGGTTAGCTTGTTGTCCTTTGGGGTCTTGAGCACCATCTAACGTTCTAGGTACCAGATTCAGGGCGTTACAGCTTCGAAGGACTTCTTAGAGTCCAATGCACCCTAAAAATTAGTCCAATCGCTATTGAATCTTTTCATAACGACACCAAAACTAGATCCCTTCACAATGCTTGACAAATAAACATGAGCAACAACCGACATTAAATCTTAACAGGGTATCAGAACCATGTTCATGGTCCCTCAGCCTTATCAGTTCGGACCTACCAAACTTAACTGTAAAATTGTAGATATTTTGTTTGAATGATCTATGACTAATCGGTAAAAAAAATATTCACAAAATCAGTGTACTCTATGTGTGTTTCCACGATAACATTATCAGTAATACATACCTCCCACATATAAAGTGGTTTCATCTGTATGCAACTTATTCCTCCAAACCTATCTTTAATGCAATCTCTTGTGATGGTCGGGCAAAAGTTAATCAACTGTCAGTTTCTTGTATCTATAAAGTAGAGGAAAAAACTAATGTCACAGAAAGAACATTATTCTTTTGTTCAATAGATATAGAGTTTGTTGGATCAGATGTGGAGTCTGTTGCAATAGATGTGGAGTCTGTTACAACAGATGTGGAGTCTGTTGCAATAGATTTGGAGTCTATTGCAACAGATTCGGAATCTGTAGAAATACATCAAACTAGCATTTCTGGTGGTTTAATTTGTTCCCACAATTGCTCCATCTATTGCAACATCAACAACAACATAAACTACAAATAAACAACAAATAAAAAAGATCTATAACAAATAAACCACAACATTGTTCCAACATCATCAACAATAAGAAGTAACATCCTTTGTTCCAATACCACCAACAACACACCACAACTTCTAACAATACCAACCCCGCCAACAACATCAATAACAACATAAACAACAAAACAAATAAAATACATACCAAAAAAATGATACTGCCAATAAGGCTTTTAAACTTCTCCCAACGGAATACTTTTTTTGCATATCGTTATAAAAATTCTCAGTTTGTTTATTCAACACTTAAAAGTTCCTTCAAATGTTTTAAATCAATATTCTATAGGTAAATGGTAATTAAATAATAAAACAGATGTAAATAACTTGCAAAGAAGAAGACGAGAATGAAAGAGCAATAGTGAACCATACCTTCACATCAAAATGGGATGAAAATAGCAATTTCAGTCGAGAAAAGATATGGATCGGTTTAGATTTGAGAGGATCTTTATGAAAAAGAGAAGAGAAAAGAGAGAAGAGAGAAAAAGGTTGTGATAACCCTAAGCTAAATAGAGAGAAAAAAAAGATGAGAGATGAATAAAATAATTTTAGGGCTGAAGATAAAGCTGAAGTTGAGGAGATATGAGATAATTATAGATGTATTGTGTACGTAGACGTGGGTTTCAATATTCATTAATTAATATAATTAATATTCATTAATAATTTGAGGGGCACGAGGAAGACTAGTTAACATTGAAAAGACAAGATAAGACTACTCAATGAACACATTTTTGAGTTATCCAAGAAAAAAAATTCTTCATTTTTACCGCAGTTTGTAGTACTTACTACTTTATCTACTATGACAGAAGCTTGCTTTAAAATTGAAAGGAAATAAAGATTTTCAAACAGATATGTCATCTGTTGCAATAGATAGCAATATATTTTTAAAAATTCCAACAACACAGTCATCTGTTACAACAGATACTAATATCCGTTTAAAAAAACCCTTTCTATTTGATAAGTAAATATGTCAACTGTTACAACAGATATCAATATCTATTTAAATATTCCAACAGCTCAGTCATCTGTGACGACAGATACAAATGTCCATTAGATAATTAAATTAGATATATAATCTATTAGAATAGATACCAATATCTATTTGAAAATTTCCAACAGCTTAGTCATCTGTCAGAACATATTCAAATGTCTATTTCTTAATTAAATCAGATATGTCATCTGTTAAAAATTTCCACCATCTTAGTTGTTCGTTCCAATAGATTTCATTGAAATTGATTTTGGTGGAACTACGGATGAATGAATGAGCTCATAGGGTCAACTACAACTTCAATTAAGTCTTTGCAATTAGCGTTGGTATTGTGTTCATCTCAACCCGAGTCGTCGATCGATCACTCTGAGTTGAAATGAGATCTCATTAACTTAATGTTAGGATTAATATTACCTAAATGGATTTAGGTGGAAATATGGATGAATCAATGAGATAATAAGGTCTACTACAACTTCAATTGTGTCCTTACAATTGGCGTTGGTATTACGTTTATCCCGACCTGAGTCGTCGATCGATCACTATGAGTTGAAATGAGCTCTCATTAACTTAATGTTAGGATTAATATTTCCTAATTGATTTAGGTGGAACTATGGATGAATGAATGAAATCATAAGGTCAACTATAACTTCAATTGAGTCTTTGCAATTGGTTCTGGTATTGCGTTTATCCTAACTCGGGTCATCGACCGATCACTCTGAGCTGAAATAAGCTCTCATTAACTTAACGTTAGGATTAATATTACCTAAATTGATTTAGGTGGAACTAGGGATAAATGAATGAGCTCATAGGGTCAACTACAACTTCAATTGAGTCTTTGCAATTGGCGTTGGTATTGCATTCATCCTGACCCGGATCGTCGATCGATCACTCTGAGTTGAAATAAGATCTCATTAACTTAATGTTAGGATTAATATTACCTAAATTGATTTAGGTGCAACTAGTGATGAGTGCATAAGCTCATATGGTCAATTACAACTTTAATTGAGTCTTTGCAATTGGTGTTGGTATTGCGTTTATCTTGACCCAGGTCGTCGGTCAATCACTATGAGTTGAAATGAGCTATCATTAACTTAATGTTATGATTAATATTATGTAAATTGATTTAGGTGTAACTAGGTATGAATGAATAATATCATAAGTTCAACTGCAACTTCAATTGAGTCTTTGCAATTAGCGTTGGTATTGCGTTCATCCCGAACTGGGTCGTCGATCAATCACTCTGAGTTGAAATGAGCTCTCATTAACCTAATGTTAGGATTAGTATTACCTAAATTGATTTAAGTGAAACTAGGGATGAATCAATGAGATCATAGGGTCAACTACAACTTCAATTGAGTCTTTGTAATTGGTATTGGTATTGCGTTTATCCTAACCCGAGTCATCGATCGATCACTCTTTGTTGAAATCAGCTCTCATTAACTTAATGTTAGGATTAATATTACCTAAATTGATTTAGGTGGAACTAGGGATGAATAAATGAGCTCATAGGGTCAACTACAACTTTAATTGAGTCTTTCCAATTGGCATTGGTATTTCGTTCATCCCGACCCGTGTCGTCGATCGATCACTCTGAGTTGAAATGAGCTCTCATTAACTTAATGTTTTAAAAACTAGTATATCTTTTAAATTTTAAAAATTAATTAAGATAAATTTAGACCAAATTAATAATTTCAAAACTTGTCATTCTTTTTCAAAATTACAAATCAACCCATACAAATCATCCATTTGCTGGAAAAACTTTTACTCATTTCAAATATCAAGTTCTCACTCCTCTCTCTCTTAATAATACAGACAAAAACTATAAGATATTGCTCAACCCTTCAAAACAGATCGATTTTCTTCCAACAATGGATCTATTAAAGTTATCCACACCCCTTACAATTGGTATCAAATCCTATGCTGTTAAAAGTTACGGAAGTAGTATATATTTGGATTTATTTGGTTAATTTATTTGATTGATTAATTATGAGAAGACCATTTAAAAATAGTGAAACTTTTAGAAAAATTAAAGTCTTAACTTGTAATTATTTAGAATATAAATATTGTTTAGATGAATAACGTACAAAAATTACAAAAATATAAAGAGTTAAAACAAATAATATCTGAAAAACGTAAAGAATTAAAAATAAGGATAGAAAGACTACAGTATAACATAATTGCTGGAGTTAGGAAAAACTCAATAAATGCACAAAAAGAAGAAATATCAAATTTAGAATCAAAAATAGATAGTCTAGAATATATATATATATCAACATAACCTATATACATTTAAATAAAATGAACAAAGAAGAATTTATAATAGATAAAAAAACATATAAAAATCACAAAGGATTAAAAATAAAAATAGTATTCTCTAATTTAGGAAGGAGATATAAGAAAATAGGCGAACATTTATATTTAATGTTAGAAAAAGAAGAATTAAAATTAGAAGATAAGTTGGCAGCCATGGTAAGAATAGAAAGAGAAAATGAAGAGATAGACAGAAAAAATAAAATAGATAAAATAAAAAATCAAACCACAGAAGAAATACGAAAAATAGAAGAAACTAAAAATAGTAGGATTGCTGAATTAGAAAAAGAACTACAAATGCTAAAAGATTTATATGAAAAGAGACAGAAAGAAAAAGAAGAAAAAAATAAAGAACAAAAATTATTAATTAAGATAAATCAATTTAAAGATAAATTAGAAATAAATAAAGAATTAGAAACTAGTGAATTAGAAATAAACGCAACATCTATTGAAGAAAAAGATAATTATGACTCGGAAGGTAGTGAAACATATACAGAAATTTTAGAAAATATAGAAAAACTAGAAATTAATGAAAAACATGAAGTAATTAATAAAGAAAATCTAGAATTAATAAATACAGAAGTAAATACTCTAGATAAAAATATAATACCTAGTACATCAGATATAAGAAAACCAACCTATAATTACAGAAATAAGTTTAAAAGATATAATCCAAAGGATGAATATAATAAATAGACACTAAGACAAATAACTAATTATAACTTTTTAGATTTAGACTGTGTAATAGACACAAATAAAACAATACAACTATGGGTAGGATACATGTCAAAACAATTATTAGATAATAAAATAGATACAACAAATACACTAGAATATATAGAAAAGACATTATTAACAGTAAAATTATGGTTTTTAAACCTAGCCGAAGCAAGTAAAAAAGTATTAAGATCTGATACAAAAACAGAAGGAACATCAACACCTACAAAAATATTACCAACAGAAACATTGAAAAAATATGAAATAGCTATAAGTGATGAATTTAGCAGTATGACAACAGAAGAAGTAGAACAAAATAAAGAAAAATATACGAATAGGAATTTAATGTTAAAATTAGTAATATGTCATATGTGCTATATAGATGAATATACGTGCGCATTTAATGAATATTATTACAAAGGAACATATAATATAGAAGAACGTAAAGAAATAAGAAAATTATATTTTAGTAAATTACCTGAACCATTTAGTTGAAAAATAATAAAGAATTGGGATGAAGCAAAAATAGTAGATACCCTAGGAGCAAGAATAAAATTCAATGGTATAGAAATCTATGTGAAAAATATAGAGAAGAAATAAAAATGGAAAAAACATTAATAAGAAATTTAGCATGTTGTAAAGATAAAATAGCACCTCAATTTGGATGTAAAGAAAGATATTATAAGAAAAGAAAAAGACATAAGAAATACAAAAAATCAAAAATATAAATATAAGAAACCAAGAAAAAGATATTATGTAAAAAATTATAAACATAAAAGACCATATAGAAAAAAGAAATTTATAAAAGAATGTACTTGTTATAATTGTGGAAAACTAGGACATTTAGCTAGAGATTGTAAATTACCAAAAAACTCAAAAAATAAACAAATATCAGAAATAAAAATAGAAAATATAGAATATATACAGATAGATTATATAGATTATGAATTAGAAAGTGAAGATAGTATATATGAAATTTCGGAGGATGAAACAGATAATGAAATAGATAGTGAATTAGATGAATGAAATGACTGAAGAAGATATAAAAATGAACCAAATAACTAAAGAAGATATAAAAATAATAACAAGGAAGAATATTTAAATGAAAAAGGAACAGATCAAAAAATAATATTTGACAGTAATATATTTGACGAAATAAAAGGAAAAGAGTTAGACTTAAGTATAGAAAAATATTTAAAATACCAACAATAAAAAGCATATTTAGTAGAAGAAAGGAAGAATACTACGTAGTAAGTCAAAAGGAACATGTAATAGATTGTAGATATGCAAAAGGAAGAACTAGCATACCACTAGTAACAGAAAGAATACTTAATAAAGAAATGAACGATATAAAAAGTAAAGACCTAATAAAATATGTACACCTTGGAGGAATAGAGATATTAATAAAAGCATGTTTTAGAGAAGGAATAGATACACCAATAGAATTATATTTAGCAGATGATATGATTATAAAAACTATTAAAATAAGTATAATAACTGCTATAAAAGGAAATTTAATAAACAAAAAATTTAAATTTATAATAAGTGCGAATTATTCACTAGCAATAACAGATAAAAATATTGATAAATCATTAGTATTATATTGGAAAATATCAGGAATAAACTAACCCCAGGAAGTAAAATATTTACAGCAAGATGTAAAAATCTATATGTACTAATAACAAAATATAAAATAACAAAAAAAATAAAATTAATAAAATACAAATAGAAAGTCCTTTTGAACAATTCGTAAAAACAATTGATAATAATGACTATAGTTACAAAAATATAGATATAGAAGAAGATTTAGAAATAATAAATGATAGGATAATTACAACAAAAAGAATAGCTCACGAAAAATTAGAATCATCAAATTCATCAAAAAGAACATGTTATGAAACAACGTCAACAGTTAATTTAAATCAATATTATGTAACGGGAACAATAAATGAAAAAGAATATTTAATACTCTTAAACACAGGACAAAAAGAAAATTATATAGAAAAATATCTAGTAAAAAGTGAAGACATAAAATCTAATAGTGATATATTGCCAGATCTACCAAGGAGTCTAATAAACATTAAAGATACGGCAGAAAAAGAAATAATAATAGGAGTTAGAAAAATAAAAATAGAATTTGAAATAAAGGAAGAAATGCAAAAAACAGACATAATATTAGGAATAAAATGGTTAAAACAAGTAAAACCATACAATAGAACATACAGAATTATCTATAACATATAATAAAAAAATATTATTCATAAAAAGAATTTTAACATGATATGAAAATATATGTACTTGTAAAAATAATAGTAGAAACATATTATAATAGGTATTATACACCTATGATAGATACAGAAGCAGAAGCAAACTTATGTAGATACAACTGTTTACCAGAAAGTAAATGAGATAAATTAAAAGCAACAATAGTAGTCAAAGGATTTAATAATGAAGGAAGCTTAATTACATATAAAGCTAAAAATGTAAAAATACAGATATGGGATAAAATAATAACAATAGAAAAAATCTTTAATTATGAACTAACATCAAACGATATGCTTTTAGGAATGCCTTTTTTAGATAAATTATACCCACATATAATAACTAAAATAGATTGGTGGTTTACAACACCATGTAAACAAAAAGTAAGAGCAAAACGAGTTATTAATAAAATAAGAAAGTAAACTGATTGGATAGAAGGAAGTGAAAAAATTACACAAAAGTTAGAAAATATAAAAAATACTAAAGACACAATAGAACTAGTAGTATTTTCGATAAATAAAAAGGAAATAACTATATTTTCAGTAAATAAGATAGAAATAATTAAGAACAAATTAGAAAGATTATATAGTGAAGATCCATTAAAAGGATGGGAAAAACATAAAACTACTATAAAAATTGAATTAATAGATAAAAATAGCATAATAACTCAAAAACCATTAACATATAATTTTGACGATTTAAAAGAATTTAACATGCATATAGATGAATTATTAGAGAAACAATATATACAAAAAAGTAATAGTAAACATAATAGTCCAGCATTTATAGTAAATAAACACAGTGAACAAAAAAGAGGTAAAAGTAGAATGGTTGATTATAGAAATTAAAATGCAAAAACTATGACATATAATTATCCAATACCAAATAAGATATTAAAAATAAGACACATACAAGGATTTAACTATTTCAGTAAATTTGACGGTAAATCAAGATTTTACCACTTAAAGTTAGAAGAAGAATCTAAGGAATTAATTGCATTTACAGTACCATAAGGATTTTATGAATAGAACGTATTACCATTTGAATATAAAAATGCACCAGGTAGATATCAACACTTTATGGATAATTATTACCTAATTGTATAGTTTACATAGATGCTATATTATTATATACAAAAATCAAAGATGAACATTTAAAATTATTAGAACAATTTACAGATATAATAGAAAAATTAGGAATAAGTTTAAGTGAAAAGAAAGCCGAACTTATGAAAAATCAGATAGAATTTTTAGGAATACAAATAGATAAAAGTGGAGTAAAAATGCAACAACATATAATACAAAAAAATAATAAAAGAAGAATTAGATACAAAAAAGAAATTACAATCGTTCTTAGGATTAGTAAATCAAGTAAGAGAATATATACCAAAATTAGCAGAAAATCTAAAACCATTACAGAAAAAAATTATAATAGGATATCGAATATAATTACAATGACGAAGATAAAAAACAAGTCCATAAAATAAAAATACTTTGTAAAGAGTTACCAAAATTACAATTCCCAGACGAAAATAAAAAATTTACATATATAGTAGAAGCAGATGCAAGTGAATATAGTTATGGAGGAGTACTTAAATACAAATACGAAAATGAAGCAATAGAACATCATTGTAGATATTATTCAGGAATATTTAATGAAACGGAAATAAAATGGAAAATAAATAGAAAAGAATTATGTTCATTATATAAATGCCTATTAGCATTTGAACCATATATTGTATATAACAAATTTATTGTAAGAACAGATAACACACAGGTACAATGGTGGCTAACAAGAAAAATACAGAACTCAGAGGAAATTCAGAAACTAGTATTAAATATACTGAATTTTACATTAACGATTGAAGTGATCAATATTAACAAAAATGTCATTGCAGATTACTTATCAAGACAAAGATTCTCAAACTGATTTATCAATGGAAGAGGCTGATGCCAAAGATACCCAGACATTTATTACTTCAAATGTTTGAGCAAATAAAGTTATAACAAGAAAGAGTTATTACACTAACTACTGAAGTTACAAACGTAAAAGTGCAGGTTGAGCACTATAAAAAACAAGATATTGTACAAGAAGAGCACATTAAAAAAATAGACCTAGAAGGTGACAATGAGAAACACCTAAAAACTCAAATTACTAATGAAATTACAGTTACAGCTACAGGCGCAGGAGATATATCTAAAGGAAAAAATATAGTCACTCAAAATAAACCTGAAATACCAAAGAAAAATAATTACAACCTCAACCACATATTCTCAAAACCATATATATCAAATATACAAAGATCAGGATCATTTGCACCTCCCCAAATACATACATATTCTGAATCACTTAACCAAGAAAAAAAGACATACAACTATGTTGCCCCAAAATACATTAAAAATATATACACTTTCCAAACCATGTTAAATACCAAACCTATTCAAAGTGAAGAACTAGCCGCACAACAAAAAGGATATATTACCCAGAAATGCTAAAATTACATTAAACTTATTGCTTTTCAAGGCACAAGTTCAAATTTAATTAAATCATGTTACTATTATGGATTATTATCTACAGTTTACATAACTACTGGAGAAGAGTTAGTAGGAATTTCAGATATTCACAATGGATTTATTACCTACAAGAGAATTACTAACAGACAATTATTTTATGTTCGATTTTATTCCGCCCCAGCAGAAATATTATTTGACGAAGTTAAACAGACTATTACAGAAGTCAAGATAGGTATAACTAGAGATTGTATTATTCCAGAAGAGATATGTGAACAAGAAAAGATATCAAAGACACAGATACCAGGATTTTACCGCAAAAAAAGAGTTATTAGACTTAGTAATATATTATCAGAATTACTTAATAATTATTCAAATTAGAAACCCATTTGGATATATAGATCGAGGAATCAAACATTGGTTTATTCAACTTTTAAAGAAGTTAGAGACCAAGACATGGAAGAACATAGGAAATGGGGATTAACACTCCCCAGACCAGAAGAACAACCATTACCGAGATCTATCAAAAAAGGAATTATTTCAGAAGAAGCTATGGAACAATTTTGTGAAAAAGTTGGCCAAAAATACAATGATCACATATGTAGCAGATGTAGTGGAAGACACAACTTTATTTCAGATGTGATGCTACACTGACAAAAAGATAAAAAAATAGCAAACACGACAAAAAAAAGATAAAGAAAAGAAGATAGCAACGGATCAATAATGGAGATAAAAGACAAAGATATTAATTATAAAAGAGACATGTAACAAAATAAGATAGACTTTTTTATTTCTTTACGTAAATTATTAATCTATTGTATAGGTTTTTTTTACTATTGTTAGTCTAGGTATTAATAGCTTTTGTCCTTATTTGCATTTTTAAAGTCATTCTCTTCTTTTAAAAAAAGAAGACTTTTTGTAAAGTATAGTTAGGACAATAATTAGGTTAGGTAGAATACGTGTAAGAAAATTAGGAAAACTTTTTTAAAGTTTCTCATTATAAATGAAAGGCATCGAAGGCAGAAAGAAGCAAGCCTTCATGCGTTGAAGCAAAAACTCTCTCTTGTCTACAACAAATATTTTGATTATTTAAAAACAGGTATATTTCAATAGAAAAATCTATGGAGGAACAAAGTTTAGAATTATCAAACCTACCAGAACAGGTATATTCATTTACTATTATGAATAACTAAATTCATAAATTCCTAACAACCATGATATGATAAAATAAGTTTATGTTAGTTGCTTTATAGTAGAATTATTTGAAAAATAGCATGTTAAGAAGTTTATTAGCAAAGTGGAAAAGGAGAAAAATCCCTAAAAACTATGCCATCCTAAAGATGAAACCGGTGAGGCAAGAAAGCCGTGATAGGGGAGTAGCCAGAGTAGAGGTGCTGTTTAAGGGAAAAGTATCCAGATTACCATGCTAATAGTGACCGAAGAATATATTATTTAAGAATAATCTAGTATATAGTAATCTAAAATGATCATATGTTGTTATGTATATGATTGAAGTGAATATTTTGAAAAAGCATCATATGAAAAATGAATACTAATTTATCTGATGAAATGGTAGATAAATTTAAAATACTTGTTTTATATGTACTTAAGGATATAGAAATAGTAGATAAAAGAAAAATCATATTGGAAAAAATATTTGATAGATATTTTATGACTAGAATTAATTATATATCACACCTACCTAACTACTCTTATAAATACTTACATACCAAACCCCCACATCAACTATAATAAATTACATATATTTAGAATATTGGAAAATTGATATAAAATATATACAATTTGCTCAGGGAAAATATAGAAGAATTAATGAGATTAAAACAAAAAACAAAAAATATTATAATAAAGTATTTAACCAATTTTAAATGATAGATAATCTTAAAATATTAATCTTATATATATTTAGAATATAAAAATTATGGATATTAAGAGAATAATATTAGAAAAAATATTAGACTATGAAATTGAAGTTATAAATTGGATAGAACAACTATACCTAGATAATTATCTAGATGGATATTATTCAGACTAAAATGTTCGAATATATTAGAAAAATTAGAGAAAACCAAAGTGACTTATATGAAGAAATTAATTATAGAAACCGGCTCAACGAAATAATGGAAAATCTAAAAGAAAAATTAATATGGATAAAAGAAACCTTAGAAAATTTAGAAAAAAGTACAGATAATAGTTTATATAACATAAAAAAGTCATTAAGAGAAGAAGAAAGAGAGAATTAATAGCATTAATAACCTTAATTCATATATAAATTATAGTACAATTAGAGTAGAATATTATACGGAAATTAGTAAACATGCAACTACTTTAGAATAAAATGATAAACTATGAGTATTTAAAATATTGGAGACAAGATATGGAAGAAATAAGATTAGAAGAAATGCTTATGAAAGGGAATTTAATCGAATATTTCAGAACAAAAGATATAGAATATTTCGAATACCTCAAAAATATAATAGAAGAATTACAAAGACTAAGAGAAAAAACTAAAGAATACTAAGTAAAGCATTTAATCAAATACCATTTAATCACCCCCCAAGATATGAACATAAATAAAATAAAAATATTTAGAGAAGTTAAAAAATATCTATGCACAATTAAAAATAGATCCATAGCTACAATAGATATATTAAAGTTATCCGCACCCACATAGTTGTTATTTTCGACTTCATTCTCACTTGTATCCGTTGTTTTCTCTATCTTCACAGGTAACAGAGTTTGAGAAGAGTTCAACATTTGTTCTTTATTCTAAAAATTAGATCTTTCTAGTTAATGATGAAAAAGAAGACTTTTAGTTGTATTATCTGCGAGAATGGATTAACAATTTTGTGTTTTGATGCTAAAAAAGTAGGAATCACCCGAGAAAATCCTAGTTTTTGTCTCAGTTTGTTGACTATCGTGGTATTATTGGATGGTGTTTGTGGTGTTTTTGGTAGATGTTGTTGTTGGTGTCGGTATTTATGTTTTTGTTGGTGGTGTCGGTGGTCTTGGTGTGGGTATTGGTGGCATTGGTTGTGATGTTAGAGATCCATTTTTTGCAACAGTTGGAATATCTGTTGGGAGATATTAAATAGGTCTTCAGACAAATTCCCCATTTGTTCCAACTGGTGGCTTATCCGTTGGAGTATTTTTTTTGTAATGTGGCGTAGAATAAATTATTGAAATTTTTCTAACCTTTTTTTTAAAAATAATTATGCAGACATCAAATGCAATGTATTTGTTGTTTTTGCTATTGTTTGTAGTTAAAATATGTCCCCCAAAAGAAAAAGAAACTGAAAGTGGATCAACTTCTAACCACCAAACAAAACTGGCTTGAGTATAGATAGATTCAGAGAAACTTTCTAAACATTCTCAATCGGGGCAAAATGAAGCCGAGGAAACTGATAACTCCTTATCACCAATGGGGAATAAAATAATATCAAAATCCCAGTATGATTATGTCAAAACCATTAGTATCGACAGGTTTCAAGTTCTGATACCGATAGATAGCCCTGACAAATTAACTGGTGATTTTGTACTTAAATTCCAGTTGGGGAAACATTTTGACGAATTAAGGAGAATTATAAAGAATGAAAACACAGACAGACTTTTTAACAAGAGATGCTTTGCATACTTTCTCGAGCTGCCTAAGGACTGTACTCTCTGTTTCCCAATAAGCATAGTATATGGTCTTCTCAAGTGCAAGATCAAGTACACAGGGGATGATAAATATTTGAAGAAGCGCAAAAAAATGGATAAAATTTGGATTAACTATTGTTTCATGCCAGTTTGTTTTGGGTTGAAAGAGTTTGCCATAGTGACAGGCTTGAGATGCGATCGTCCAGAAGAACCTTTCATTAAGGAAACATCCCACAAAGGGTCCAAAAAATGCAAGGGAAAAAAGATGGGTTTTTGTCCATTGTTGGATGTAGTAGCTACAAAGCGGCAGATTTGATGGTAGATCTCGAGGATAAAGACATACCAAAGCACTGCAGGGAGAAATTATTCTTAGTTTGGTTTGTCCATTCTATTTTATTGGCAAGAGACATAAGAAAGGTCATAGAAGATGATTTGTTAGAGCTTGCACATGATTTTGACAAATTTAATGACTATCCCTGGGGATATGACAACTACTACTTGACAGTCAAATATTTTTTGACAAAGCTATCCACAGGGATGATCACATTATGTAGTTTTCCCTGGGCTTTCATGGTAAAATTGATCACTATTTTTACTCATCCATTAATTTATAATGAATATACTTACTATGAGTTTTTTTCTTCCTTCCTATTTATATTTTTTTAGGCTTGGGCATGTGAATCCATTCCTCCCCTCCAAAAGTAGTTCAAAGATTACCCAGATAAGGTTTCTCATCTAAGGATCCTTAGGAGGTTAGCGGCTGCAAAGGGCGGCAAAAAAAATATTAAGGAGCAGGACACTGATCTATTTAACCCTCCAGATGATGCAGTACATTTTCTTTCAACTAAAATAATTTGCCTCAAACAAAGATATTAAAATAAATGTTCTATCTATTGCGATAGATGGCCCGTCTGCTGCAACAGATTACCCATCAACTGCAATTGGTGCTACAGATGGGTAATCTGTTGTGACAGACGATCCATATTTTGTAATAGATTAACCATCTGTTGCTCTGGTTCTTTGAAACTGACTCAATAGATTACCCATCTGATGTAAATTATGCAATAGATTTATAATCTGATGCAACATATTGTCAATTTATTCTGACATACAGATCAGCTGTTGCAGCAGTTAGATCATCTATTACATAAGTTAGCTGTGTTAACATCCATGAAACCCAACTGATTGTAAATTATTTTTATATGATTTAAATGCATCCTATCTTTCTTTCATAGGTTGTGCATCCTTGGATCGTGCCTACCGATGATGAGCTGGGGATGACTTCTTTTATTACTTTGGGTTTTATTAATATAAAAGAAGACCCAGCGGTGAAGTTAATAAAGAAAGAATTGGCTGGAGCAACATCCATAAGAAGAGAAGTTAGGCAAGGTCAACCTAATGTTAATGCTCTTCACGACCAACCTCAAACTGCAACAGATCTGGATGTTTCTTCTGGGGGTGTTGCTGGTGGAGTTTTTTGTGATGGTGGCAGCCATCCTGATGCTGTTGCTGCTGCCAGTCGTAATTATGAGCATGTTGGTACTCAATAAAAAATAAATACTTTTGAAAACACCCCTTGTACATGTCCCTCTCACCCCTACACCGGTCCCTCCTACCCTTATAGTGGTCCCTCTCACCCCTCCTCACCCTCATATTCTCATTTCAAATGCAAAGTATGCAAGGATAGAGAGGATAAACTCTTTGAAAATCTTGAGGCTATTGCTGAAACTTTCAAGGAGTTGAAATCTAGGAGGTGTGTCTACCATCCAACAAGGTGAGGGAGCCATGCACTCCTACAGTGACGGTTAGAAGGAAGAGAAGAAAAATTAGACAAATTCTTTCCATTTTGAAAATAGCAAAAACTGCAAATCCTCCCTCTCCAAGAGTTATTGAAGTTCAGGGGCCGCTAAAGAAGGTGGACATATTCGTGGCACTTGACAAGGGCAAGAAGAAGAAAATGCAAGAAATCATGAATGATAGGACGAAGGTTAAAAAAGAATACACCATGCATTCATTTACCGCCAAAGACTTTATGAATATGACAAATATGTGTGTGTGGTACGAGTATAATATAAGTTTACTTTTGCTAACCTAGCCATCTAATCTACTCCACGAAGAACAATCTATGCAGCAAGTGTGTAATCTGTTCTAACAACTTGGTATTCTATTGCAACATAATACACATCTATTGCATAAGTTGTGTTGGCTGAGTAATCTATGAACTCATTTAGAGAACCCTCTACATCAGATTCTTTTCACTGTGTCTTTATTCTTTATATTTACTACCCTATTTAAAAATTATTATACCACAGTATGTTGATGAAATTCTTTGCCTCATGAAGGGTAGGCAATTAGCGTACCTGGATGCTTATGATACTGCCGATAGGATAATGGAACTCAACTTCTATAATAATTTTAAGGGTACGTACGCTGATCTCCATAAGCTAACTGATTTCAATGGATCCAAATTTAATAAGTTAGTTTCTACATTTCAATGGAATGAAGAAGTGATTAAATATGTTAGAGGAAAGAGGCCATATCCACACGGCAAGAGTTGGATCAAGGTAAAGAGAATCCTTACAGTCATGAACATGGAAGTCAAACATTTTCTTGCTATTGAGATACTACACTATAAGTGAAATATTAAGGTTTATGACTGCAACTTACCTGTCTTTAGTGAGGACACACTTTTAGCCCACATGCAACCACCCTTGAAGTTGTTGCCCAAGTTGTTGACGTAGAGTAAGCTGATAGATCATTTGCTGGCTGAAGTTTTGACGAAGGAATTATGGAATTTTGAAGTTTGAAATAAGAACATCGATCTCACAAAAAATAAATTGGTGCAGCGTGTGGGCCGTACTCCCTTACATACATCAAGTATTTGCTGACCGACATAAAAATGATTGGTATGTGCGACGCTGTAGTGGGAAAGATGCGATGGGTTTTGGATTATGGGGTACTAACTAAACGATGGGATCCCGTGTATAAAAAAGAATATGTACAAAGACAAAAACGAACAGGATAACAATTTTTTATTTCAAGCCACTTCACTTTACATGTAGTGGAAATGATTTTTAGGTCTGGCCAAGTTGGATTTTTATGATGCAACAAATTTTATATATGTTGTAACAGATATAATACCTGTTGTGAAAGATTGATTATCTATTGGAATAGGTTGGTTATCTATTGCATTAGTAGATATTTTCTAGTCTATCTGTTGCAACAGATATCTAATATATTGTAAAATATAATCTATCTATTGCAACTGATAGGTAATCAGTTGGAAAAAATAAAGAAAGTAGGAAGACCTGTTATATAATTTCCAGCAGAGGATCTACCTGTTGTATATCATGTTGCAATATATGTCTAAATTTATTTGATAATATATGTCGTTTGTTGCAGCAGACGTATTCTCTGTTGCGATATTTGAATCTAGTATTTTATTTCAATTAACCTGTTCAAAACTAAGGATTAAATTATATTCTTAGACAACATAAAATAAATTGAAGCCTTTGAAAATTATATGAAATAACTCAACAAATAAATGAAATGTAAAAAAATTTATTATAGGTAAAAATAATCTACTCTACAAATAAATCAACAAGTTAAACTAAGGAGAATAGGTTATTACATTGACGGACTCAAGATATAAGGATCTAATCAATATGGACAAGTTTTTCTTCATCCGGTATTATGAAATTTGGCTTTGATCGTCATGGATCTTTAATGTCGCTTGTGTACGGCTTTTGAGCTTTCGCTTCTCCGTATTTCCATAAAAGAGCAGCATATCTTTTACGGAGTAATTCAGCATCAAGTCCATCATTTGGTACTTGTAATCCATCACCCAAATACTCGGCGTAAGTGACAACAAAAAGACCATAATTCTTGCATTTTTAAAAAGCAAATAATCCATATCTTGCTGTTTATGCAAGCGTTGTTTTCTACATGATCATTTATATGTGTTAATGTCACATTCTTACAAATAGTATAAACCAATATCTTTAAAAATTGATTTATGTGCTTAGGCATGATGCTTTAACAGTCCATCGACAATCCATTCTGAATGGTCGTTAATCAACTGTGTTAGTTTTTTGGAACCTCGTCTCAGATATTGAACCCTTCAAATGGGTAATTCTTTTGTTCTCCCAAACTGACAGGCTCTACTTTTTATTCTTCTTTAGAAGAAGTTGATGGATTATCCACTATGATATTATGCTCTTCAGCAATGGCTTCTATGTGACATTGTAATACCCCAAATTTTTCTAGCTAATTCCATCCCAAGAATGCCTAGTATTAGCTTCTAAAGTAAATGATGATTATTCCATGAGGAATTTTCAATATTTCCACTTTTTGTCTTATGGGAAATTCGGTAAGCTTTCCACCAATATATGATTCACTTAAATCCGATAATCGGGTAAGAAGTTATGACTATTTCAAGTTCCCATCGTAAAATAGTCTCATATTAGTAAGTGGCGCACCGCGCCACAAGAGGAAATGGAATTTGGAAATTTCCAGTAGATGTCCATGATTATGGAACGTCGTGCCAGTGCTTAAATTCAGAATTGTCCTTTTTGCAGTGTCTCAGTGTGATTTTCCCTGCGTCGCGCCAAGGTTCCAGTTCACGAATGAAAGGGCAACGTGATGGCTCCACATCGCGCCATCCCTTAGTTTTCAAATTGTTTATTTCCAGTGACATGGAGTGATAGCACTATGTCGCTCCAGGGGCCTAGTTTGAGAAAATTTTACTGAAATTAAATGATGCGTCCAGGGTTAAAACGGTTAATTTCCTACCCCTATTTAAACACAATAACACGTGATTTAGCCATTCTTCACCCAAAATATACTAGTTTCTCTCAAGTTTCTCTCAAGAACAATATAGAGTTTCTATTGGGGATTCAAATTCAAGAAGGTTTCACCATCAATCTTCACGAAATCACGAACTAAGGTATGTATAGTGTTCATTCATGGACCCCTTTCATTCGTGAAGTCCAAGAATTCCTTTTCTAAAACTCAAGTTATAGATTTTCTTATGAATTTCATGATTGGGTTGCTTTTTTCATGTTGATAATAAGTAATTGAATTGTATTCCATGAATGAGTGTTAAATTCCATATGGGCTGATTTGTATAGGTATAGATTCATGAAATTCTATGACTAAACCCTTGAATGATTAAATTGGAATTGAATCATGACAGTTAATTGTTGTATGATGTTGTTTACACATTCTATGCCTACCATGTGTTTGATTGAATGCCTAGATGAATGAAAAATGTCTACTTAGCATAATATCATGAAATCCCCATGCATGTACGAGCTTATGCCTATTACATGTTTGATGAAATACTTTAATAAATGTATTATGAATTATGATGTTAGTCATGTGCTCAAGTAAGTTATGCTAAGTCAGTTTTCCTTCCATCGAGTCCTGGGGGTACTTGTACCCAAAATATTAGCTGTGTGCCTAGAGCCATGTCATGTTTTCACGATACTCTCAGTCAAGCTATGAACTCTTAGACTTCAGATAGTCTTATGACTCAGGAAAAATCTCTATGATCTCATAACTCAGTCAGTTATCAGATATCAGTAATATACCGTCAGTCAACAAAATTCAGTCACTCAGTTTATGTTCAGCTCAGTAAATCATGTTCAGTGTCCATTTAGATGGGAATAGGTATTAGCACCGAGTGAACCCAAGGATGGGAACTCACCTGTCATATGAGGGTGTGATTCTTAGAAGCAATCCTTGCATTCCAGAACTATGTAGCCAGCATAGGTTGAGACATCGTAGCCTGCTATATGAGGGTAGATGAGGTGGCTTAACCTGTTATATAAGGGTTTTGACTGTTCTCACTAGAGTTACCTGTTATATTAGGGTTTCTCACTTGTGGTCCTTACCAGTGGTGCGGTAATGACACCTTTCTAATCAAGGCACAGATTGGACCCCAGCTCAGCTATTATAGCATATTTGGGGCATGTCGGTTAAATACTACTTCATATAGTTTCATGTTATAGAATCAGGACTATCGACACAGTCAATCAGTCTCAGTAATAGAACTCAGATAGTTCTTCATATTTTAGGACTTTTAGATATGGTCAGTTCAGATACAATACGAAACTAGATAGTTCCATCAGAATTAGGACTGTCAAATATAGTCATCCATGTTATTAGTTATTTTCAGTTACAATTACGTATTTATGCATGTAATCTCACCCTCATGTTAGACAGTCAGTTAGCATTATTCATGCATGTGAACCCTTACATGTAGCCTACCTCACATGTATAATTAGTACATTCCATTGTACTGATGCATTTGTGCTATAGTTCTTTCTTTTTTATGTTACACCATAGGTTTAGAGACACGAGCTCCAGATCAGCAGTAGATTCCAGTCTCAGCAGTCATAGTTAGAAGTGAGTCCTCATCCTTCGAGGATATGATTATTTCTCTATTACCTCATTGATTAGTTTATTAGTGGAAGTTAGTTGGGGACATATCCCATCAACTCCTTACTCAGATTATTCAGACACTAGAGGCTTTTAGACTAGATGCAGACTAGATTCAGACTATCATATTTCAGACTTAAGTATTTCCAATTTAATTTTTGGGTATTCTATTACCCCACCCATATGTTATGTTATTCAGTTATATTCAGTATTTAACCTTATGGCCTTTTAGTGTATGTTTCCACATTTTTATGTCATATTATGCAGTGTACAGGTACAAATATCAGTCATGGGTTAGCTTGTGGTCATTTGGGGTCATGAGCACCGTGTAGAATTCCGGGCACCAGATTTGGGGCTTACAGAAATCCACTTGGAAAGCCAGAATTGTCAATGCTAATTACAGATATACAACAGATTGTCCATCTATTACAACAGAAGCGCCTTGTGTTGTAATAAATGGATCATCTGTTAGGTATAATTCGAATAGGTAAATCAGAGAAGTACGATAATTTTGGATAGATAATCCGTCTTTTGCAACATAAGACTTATCTATTGTAATAGATAACACATCTGATGCAACATGTTAGACAACAGTTGCAACAGATATATAGATCTATTTGATAATTTTCAACAGATGCATTATCTGTTGAAACATATATGTACCTATTTGTTTGTTGGAATAGGTGATGTACATTTACCTTCTTCGGCTCATGCTGCTCTCCTGTGGCCCTTGCATACTGAACATCAGTGCAAGACAAAGACAGAGGCATTGCAATTTTTCTTTTTTCGATGCTTGATGATGCTATAGAAGTATCTTTCCTTCTCCTCTTAGCCACCTTGATCTCTAGTGGAGTGTATGGATATTAAATTCTCTTTGATGGAATGACACCCCTCTTACATGCCATTTCCTTTACAGAAGCAGTTAGTGCATTAATAGCATTAATTACTCCATCGTGTTTTGCCTTGCAATTTTTATATTTGTATGCAGAACATTCGGTAGATATGGCAAAATCAGAAGAAAAATCTCTACAACCAGTATGATCATAATCATAATGGCTTGTTGTTTGAAAAATGATAAGAGGAGCCTCATTAGCCCCAACAACAACACCACTACCACTACCACTACGACTACTATCATCAACAGCAACAAGCCCACCCTCTAAAATTGTTTTTCTTGTGATTGTTGTTGATTTAAACAATTTTATTTTTAATCCATCAATGACCTCAGGGTCCGGTAAAATTTGCATAGATCGTAAGGTGAGAAAAAATGGCATCTTCAACTCTTGATTGGTCGGAACAAGCAACGGATAGACAATCTAAAATAAATCGGTACATATATTAGAATGATGATGAAATTATTTAAAATAATCATTAATTAAAACAAAAAATTAATTAGAATTGGACTTATTGCTTCCTTGGGGGGGTTGAAAAGATCATGCAATTTTGCATTTCTATCGGTTTTGGACGACAGCCATCTCAAGATTCTTGGACAGCAAACTTATTCCTGGTAGTTCACTTGTTGTCTCAAATAAGGAATGGCTTCAAATGCCCAAGCCTATAACATAACGCCAATAAATCAAAAATATTATTGAATAAAAAAATAATGAATCATATCATGATAAAAGAAATATTTACCATGAAGGTCCATGGAAAGCCATATAAGTTAACTGTCTTTGGCGTTAATGGAGTTAACAAATATTGGACAGTAATTTTAAGGCTTTCATAACCCCAAGGATAGCTGTTAAATGCATCAAGATCCTCGGAGAGCTTTATTAAACCAATGCTTATGCTGTTCTTAACGTTTCTCACCCAAAAAATATTATGTACAAACCAAACCAAGCACAATGATTTCTTATGCTTCTGTGAGAGTCCTTTACCTTTCAACACTTCTATCAAATTTTTATTTTTGAAGCTTGGACCAACAATCGACACCAGGTCATCACGATCACTCAACTTTCCTTTGCCTTTTTGGGTATGCGGGGTGCTTTTTTTTGGGTCAGAGTATGTATAACTTGAGAAGGAGAAGGAGGATAACATTTTAATCCTTCCAACCAAAATAAATAGGCATCCCATAGTAATTTATCCATACCTCATCTATCTTTTCTTTATTTCATACATAAACCTAATCTTGAGAAGATTGTATACTATTTTCATCTGGAAACGAGCATTGTTGTCCTCCGACAAATAAACATATTTCCCAAAGCAGCTTTCCCTAAAATAAGCATCCAATTTTATTCTCGAAGTATTTTTCTGAAGGTGTCGAAAGATTTTTCCATGGATGACTTAACCATAAAATAACCCATTAAATCTATGGCACCATCACACTGTATTCTCACAGGATAATGATCAATGTTGAAGGTTTTGACCAACTCTTCGATGAAAGGGCTATTAGCATTTGGATCATCTCTTTTGAGACATTCGTCCTCCCTGTGTTAATTATCTTCTTCTCCTGATTGAGATAATGCTTGTAAAGCAAGCTCATAGAGTGGTGGATGTAGCAAGATGCTGCACTTGTTCCTTTAGTTGAACTTGATTCAGTTTCTTTTCTTTTGGGAGCCATGTTATCTTAAATTAACAGGAACATAAAATAGATTATAATTGATTAATGCATCTTTAAAAAGGGATAACAATAGTCTAACATGCACAATGGTAAGGTAAAATAACAGTTCCAACAGACCACACATCTATTGCACCAGGTATATTATCTGTTGCAACATATAACCAATCTGTTGCAATGAATAAGTAAACTATTGGAAACAATAAAAATAGATCTATAATCTGTTGCACTAGGTAGTTTATCTGTTACAACATATAACCAACCTGTTACAAGGATGAGTAATCCATTAGAAATAGTAAAAATAGATCACTAATCTATTGTAACATATAACTAAACTATTGCAACGGATGAGTACTCTATTGGAAATAGTAAAAATAGACCATATATCTATTACACCAGGTATGTTATCTATTGCAACATATAACCGACCTATTGCAACAGATGAGTAAACCATTGAAAACAATAAAACTAGATCACTAATCTATTGTACTAGGTAGTTATCTGTTGCACTAGGTAGTTATCTGTTGCAACATATAACCAACCTGTTGCAATGGATGAGTAATCCATTGGAAACTATAAAAATAGATCACTAATCTGTTGCACCAGGTATGTTATTTGTTGCAACATACAACTGACCTGTTGTAATGGATTAGTAAACCGTTGGAAATAATAAAAATAGATCACTAATCTGTTGAAACATATCACTCATCTATTGCAAAATGAGTTATCGATTAGATCAATATTGTTTAGATTTTTTCCAAATAGAAGAGTCTTCTTTCGCAACAGATAAATGATCTGTTAGATTGTTTATCTGTTGCATCAGATTTTCATAGTTTCATCAGATTTTAATCTGGTGCATCAGATATTTTCATCTGTTGCATCAAATGTCATCATATATTACATCAGATATTTCATCTGTTGCAACACCATTTTTACCAAGATAAATAATAAATCAACCCAGCAACACCAACACATCATACACACACTCACACTAAGAAGAGGTATCCACTAAGAATATCAACTATGAACAAAAATCACCAACAAATTCGAATCAACAGTATGACAACAAGAAGAAGAAATGTCAGAAATTAGGGGTTTATTAAGTCCACATTTCGATTCTAGATGAGTACTTGGCTCAAGTTCCTCTATTTCTTCATAATTTTTTATCTGTGAAAAAGGAAATAGGACGATGAAGAACTCAAAGTTGTTGTCGCCAGAGAAGTCTTCACGTCGATTGATGGTTGAAATTTGAAAGGAAAATTGCCCAAATATTTTTTTCCAGAGATTGAAGTTGTAGGGGATTGAAGGGAGAATTTTGCAGAACTATTGATTGGGAGAGAGCTGAGAGAAGCTGTCGAGACAGAGAAAGGAGAAAGACTGGTTGATTTGGATTGAAGAGGGGTGTGGGTTGATTTGTATTTTTGAAAAGATTAGAAAGTTTTAAAAATATTAATCAAGTCAATAATTAACATAATCAAGTTTCTTAATGATGTTTGACCCTTTAAGTTGTTCAATGTCACCAATCCTTCATTCAAGTCTTAAAAGACACCTTTCCTTCAATTTTCTCAACTTACATGCATGATTTATTATTGAATATTTAAATATTAAACTAATAATTATTGAGGTTATTTTTAACATTTTAATTAATTAATGTAGGGGTAAAATGGTAATCTAACTTTACAAGTCTTTTGTTCCCACTTTTATTATAATTCAATTCTTTGGGTTTCTCGATTTTATTTTTCTAAATCAAAAATCAAACCAAAAAAACTAAAAAAATAAGCCAAAAACCAATCCAAATTAAAATCCAGTTTGATTTGATTTGATTTTTCAGTTTAGTCGGAATAATGCACACCCTATAATGGACAAGGGAGGGAGTACCTAGTCAAACTACCCTATATTTTAGCTACCATTAATGTATAAAACTTTAATATTCATATCCTCTCCATATATATAAATATATAAGTAGTATTTATCGTAATACCTTTCAACAACTAAAAATAAATAAAAATGCAATAAGTGATATTGAAGAATTGTGACAAGGCCATGCCAGTAATTGGCATGGGAACTTCTTATGATTCTTCATGTAGGCCCGGGGCGGACTCATCGGAGATGGTGAAATTCTCCCTTTTAGAGGCCATTAAAGCCAGCTATCGCCATTTCGATATGTCTTTTATTTGTCAATCGAAAAATCCTCTAGGAGAAACCACTATTGAGGCTATTCATTTTGGACCTATTAAATCAAGGGATGAACTTTTTATTACTACTAAGTTATGGTGCACTTTTGCTCAACCTCACCAAGTTGTTCATCCTTGTAAACTAAGTCTTGGGCAAGTGATCCACTTCTTGTTCCTATTTTTGTGATGACAAGATTGTATTATTTAATTATACTAAATTTAATATGACTGATTTTCAGATACATATCCCTTATATTTTGAAACCAAACTCTTATACCTCTTATATTATGAGAATTCTATGTCACACCCCTTTTTAACCGAAAAAGTATTATATTTTATGTTAGAAAGAGTTTTTATTATTAAATGACAAAAAGATGAAATTTGTTTCGAAAAGGATTCATTTTATAATTAACTCAGAGTCGCCACCTGGCATAATCGGGTGTTCCGAGTCACTTTTGGAAATCCTATTTCAAAACTATTTTTGACTCTTTAAAACTAGTTTGCGAATAGAGATTCCGACTAAGGAATTCTGTTAACCAAGAGGAAGGTGTTAGTCACCCCTCGATCCCGTGATTCAACCATGGTCACTTGGTGGAGCATATCATCTAATTTAACACTACGAATGGATAAACCACACAAAAGCACATAAAAACAATCAATCAAACAAACAAAGCAAAAAAAAACCAAAATATAGTGTCCAGTCCAATTATGAAGTCCAAAATAGAAAAATGCAAAAAAATATAAATCCTATTCTAAAGTAGTCCTAAATTAAGCTCCATCCGACGTTCTGGGCATTGATCGCATTCCATCTTCAAGTACAAATTTCTCCGGGCATTTTTTAGATAAAAATAATACAGATACCTCGGGGATTTTCCTGGCCAAATAAATACACTTGAATCAAGTATGATAGACTAGAAAATATTCAACACACATTCTACATTCAAACATTCAACAAAAACACCATTCCTAAATTTTGCCTACCTCGAACGTACCTTTGCCTACTAGTTTCGATCTAAAACGTGATATTATCAAAATTAACAAATTCGAATCCTATTTTTGCATCAAACAAACATTAATTAATCCATACAAACTAATCACATTCATTTTTGTCCACTGTTACATAATGTTCTTTAAATGCCTGCACTATCAGGCTCTAGTATAACCTGTATTATGCTTTTCAAGGTGAGGTAGAGTGAGTTACTGTTTTTAGCCCATATGTTGCTCATAATTTTTGATATATGTGGAATTTTGTATAACAATAACCGCCAAATGATAGATAGTTGAGTTATCTTTCTAATAATACCAATTTCAGCGAAAAGTTATGACCATTTTTGTGAGAAACAGTAGGGGGTGGTGATAGCCTAGGACTTTGAGGGCTGTTCCACCTTTTTGGAGGTCGCTTCGCGAGGGATATTCCCCAAGACTAGGGGTCATACCATGAGGTTTATTTATATGGGAAAAAGAGGCAAAGGATAATTAGGTCCCTTTCCCTCAACCCAAATCATCCAAAACATGATTTAGGACATTTAAGAGGGCATTATTTGCTTATATTTCAGATAATCACTTACTAGAAACCCTTCCCTTTCCCAAGAAATAAATTTCAAGCTTTTACTCTCATAAAAAAAAGGATTTAAGGTTTTATTTTAAGTTTCCTTAAGAATCAGTTCAACAATGGGTTTTTTTCATCTATTGAGCCCAAAAATCCTCTCTTTGTTTAAGGTATGATTTTTTCCTTCATTATGGAATTTCACATGTTCAAGATGAGTTTAATCTAAAAGTTTCCCTAGTAATTTGAATTCAATCCATTCACACTTATGATACCATGTAAAATAGGTTATGTAATTCTTCGAATTTCTAGTCCTTTTGCATATTTAAATTGATTTCATGTTAACTTATCCAATTCATGCTTTAATTCAAGTTTGTATATGTTCTTGCCAAGTTTAACTCATTCCCATGTTCCAGCTTATGAAATTCACCAGCTTAATGAAATGTCTTATGTTTTGGGATTTTAAACTATGATTTTTATACCATTGTTTTTAACATTGTTTACATAATTTGTGAGCATTTAGTGGTGAAGGTTTATGAATATCCGATACCTATCTATTTATACAGGTCCTTGTTCTCAAGTTACAAGTCAGACAAGTCATTATTACGATATTCCGATTACCATGATCATGCTGAGAACTTGTCAATCCAGTACCATGTCATATTAAACCATTATTAACACCAGTGTCATCAGTTGGGAGTAGGATTTAGCACTGAGCTAATATAGGGATGGGGGCTACCCTCTAGTTAGGACTTGGTCCTTAGTAGCAGTCCCTAAGTTCTAAAAATATGTAGCCAGCATAGAATTATAAGATTCCATCCCCTAGTTTAAGACTAACACTCTCTTAGGGGTCATCTGCCAATTTAGGACTGACTCACATCAGATTAGTAGATCCCCATAGCCATGTGTTAGTATCCGTGGTAAAGTGCTGACACCCTTCCAACAAGGGTTACAGGTTGGACCCTGATTAGCTCATGTTGGGGTATGTCCGTTACATGATAGCTCCCACAGTTTTAGTTACTATTTAGTTTATCTTAATTCAAGTTTGCTTGACAAAGTAATTTAATATCAGTAATTATTTAGTTGGAGTTACAGATTATTCATATTATTCAGATCATGTTAGTAAATTCTATACTTGGTCTTGTACTCTTAGGTTTACATGTTCATGTTTTCATGCTCAGTAGCTATACAAGACCCTCAGTTCAGATTTACAGCATATTCAGCTTTACATGAGATTTACATACAATATTCATGTTTTACCACTTCCCAGCTCAAGTTCTACTTATTCTACAAAAGTAAAGATTTAAGAAACTAAGTGTAGTACTTCAACAGATTAATAGATTATGTTTGTTACTCATGTTTTAAGATACTTCAGCTTTCAGTTAATTTTTGTCTCATGGTGAGTGTACCTACACTTAGCTGCATGTTTTAAGATTATGTACCTACTCAGTTTTATTTATTGAATTCACCCCAACTTACTCAGTACATGCCAAAGTACTTATCCATAAATATGTCTATGTGCTACATTGTCTCAAAATATAGGTACCAGTTATAGCCCACGCATCATAACCAGACAATTTGCAGCTTCTAGCCATTAGTTGACGAATTCTCCTATTTTGGGAACTCCAGTCAGTTGTAGTTCATGTACTATGTTGTTATTATTCATAGGTATTGATTAGTGGTATTTGGAGGCATGTCCCATATGTCTATAGTTAGCATAGTAGAGGCTTCATAGATAGTCAGTCATAATCATTATATATTATTCTTCTTTCTTTAATATTGTCATGATGTAAAATTTATCAGTATTACATTTATTCAGAGTTTTTCATGATCATGTTTTTGGTCAGAAAATTTAGTTTTTATACAATTTTAAATTAGTTGCTTAAGCGGTATACCAGTACATAGTTTAGATTGGGATTACTGGTGATTCTAAGCATCGTGTTGAGATTAGGGGGTAGCCTCGGGTCGTGAAAGTAACATACAACCAAGATCCCCTAAACCATATCCACATCATACGATAAGTAAAAATTAGTCATATGATGAATAAAAAGCTCAAATTCAGGAAATTTCTAAGGTTCAAAGCTCAGGGTGTTTCAATTTTCCCCCACTTAGATCATTCGTCCTCGAATGATTGAATGAGGTAGTACTAGCACGATTAAACCCACCAAACGTCTCTTCCCTTAACTTTAAGACAGAAAGCATAATACCAAGGAATCAATCTTTCCCTTAACAAAGTTTGAAAACAAAGATGTTATAAAGAACACATACCTTTTGCACAAATTTTTGGAGCAGGAAAAAGGAATAGATACGGGGACTTCATGTCTTCTTCAGCTTCCTATGTATCCTCTTCCACCTTTTGGTTCCTCTATAAAACCTTTACTGTGTCCATATATTTGGTCCACAACCAACTAACCTTATGATCCAAGATCTCAATAGAGATTTTCTCATAAGATAGGGAATTCGAAATACCAATATCCTTGATAGACACAATTTATGATGGATCACCAATGCAATTTCTCAACATAGAAAGATGGAATACCGGGTGAATAGAGCTAAAAAAAAGGCAATTCCAACTCATATGAAACATTACTAACCCTCTTCAAAACCACATAAGAACAGAGCCTCCCCTTCTTCCGAAACCACATCACTCCATTTATCGAAGACACCTTCAAGAATACCTTATCCACAACCTCAAACTCCAACTTCCTATGCCTCACATCTGCATAGTAATTTTAGCGACTTTGGGCGACTTTAAGCATATTTTGAATCACCTTCTCCATAGCTTAGTGAATCGAATCTGGGCCAAACATATTTGCCTCACCAATCTCGAACCACCCGATAGGAGATCTACACCTCCTACCACAGAACATTTTGAATAGATCCATCCCAATGCTAGAGTTGTAGATATTGTTGTATGCAAATAGAACTAGAGGCAAATGCTCAACCCAAATACTGCCATATTCAATAACACATGTACGAAGCATATCCTCCAATATCTGAATAGTCCTTTCTTCTTGCCTATCTGACTACGGGTTAAAAGCAGTACTAAGACTCACCTTAGTGCCCAACCTTTTCTTAAATGACCGCTAAAAGTGAGACAAAAATTGTGTACCACTATCAGAGATGATAGAAACAAGTAACTGATGCAACATCACATTCTAATAGAGATATAACCTTGCATAATCCTCACCCAAGAAGTTAGTCTTCACTAGTAAAAAGTGAGCCATATTTGTCATCCTATCCACGATGAACCAAATCAAATCAAATTGGTTCCAAGAATGAGGATGACCGATAATGAAAACATGTTGATCAATTCCCACATCCATTTAGGCAGCTCAATTTCTTGAAATAATCCTCTGAGCCTCATGTGTTCAACTTTCACTTGTTGGCACACCATGCACTTGGTTAAAAAAATATCCACATCCTTCTTCATATTGTTACACCAACACAACTCCTTCAGGTTATGATACAATCCTTCAAAGCAGGATGAACAACATAGAGCAACTCATACGACTCAGTCAAGATCTTTTCACGCAAACCATCTACGTCAGGAACACATAACCTCCCTTGGTACTAAAAAGTAGAATCACCATTGATATCAAAGGCCATCACCTTTGTCCAACTACATCAATATTTATCCTCATCAAGATAGGATCTAACATCTGCTTCTCCTTAATTTCAGTGCCAAGAGATGACCGTGCCACTTTATGCACTAACACACCATCATCCTCGGAGTCCGAGGGATAAATTCCAAGATTAGCCAAATGGTGAATGTCCTTCACCAACTCTCAGTGCTCCATATCCACAAAATCTAACCTCCCAATGAATAATCTGCTAAGAGCATCAGCAACCACATTAGCTTTACTTGGGTGGTAATGAAGACTCATGTCAGAATTCTTGAGAAGCTTAAGCCATCTCCTCTTCATGAGATTAGGCTCTTTTTGAGAGAACACATACTATAGGCTCTTATAATCAGAAAAGATATCCACATGCACTCCATACATATAGTGTAGCCAAATTTTCAATGTGAACACCACAACTAACAATTTCAAGTCATGAGTCGGATAGTTCCTCTCACGCATCTTTAATTTCCTAGAGGCATAAGCTATCACATTTCTATACTGTATGAGAATGCAACCAAGCCCCCTATGGGACACATCAAAATAGACCACAAACCAATTAGTGCCTTCAGGACAAGTCAAAACTGGAGCCAAAGTTAGATTATCCATCAGCTTCTCAAAACTCCCCTCACATGTATCAACTTATTCAATGGGGTAGCTATAGTAAAAAAACTCTCCACAAACACCCTGTAGTAACCTGCTAAACTCAAGAATCTTTGAATATCAGTTGGAGTCATGGGTCTAGGATACTTCTACACCACTGCTACTTTCAGCGGATCCACCATGATCCTTTACTAGAAATGGTACGACCTACAAAAGTGACAACATTTAACAAAAACTGACATTTCAAAAATTTGTTATACAACTATTGCACCTTTAAGGTCTGTAATACTATGAAGAGGTGATTCATATGATCCACCTCGCTCTTCAAATACACCAAAATGTCATCTATAAAAACAATGAATAACAGATCCAAAAACTGATGGAAATCCTATTCATCAAATCCATGAATGTTGCAGGGGCATTGGTCAACCTAAAAGACATAACCAGAAACTCAAAGTGCCCATATAAAGTTTGAAATGTAGTCTTTGGGATATCCAGCTCCCTAATTTTAAACTAATAATACCTTAATCAAAGATTGATTTTGGAGAAAAACTTAGCTTTCTAAAACTTATCAAACAAATCATCTATCCTTGGAAGAGGATACTTATTCTTTACTGCCACCTTATTCAATTGTTGGTAATCAATGCACATCCAAAGTGAACTATGTTTCTTATGCATGAATAACATCAGTGCACCCCATGGGGACACACTAGGATTGATGAAACCCTTATCTAAAAGATCCTTGAGTTGCTCCTTCAACCTATCTAGAGCCATACTATACGGGGGACTAGAAATTGGATGAGAGTCCAGAACAAAATCAATCCCAAACTTAATCTCCTTATCAGGAGGAACACCAGGAAGGTCATCAGGGAAGACCTTAGGAAATTCATTCAACACTAGAACAGAATGCAAAGAAAGACCACTCGAGTTAGAATCTTTAACCTAGACTAGATGGTAAAGTCACCCCTTGGAGATTAATCTTCGAGCTCTATGATACGATATAAACTTCCCCTTAGCAGCTAGAGAACTACCCTCCTACTCAATGATTGGCTTATTAGGAAATTTTAAGAATACCTTACGAGTTGGATAGTCTGGAAAAACATAGCATAAATTTAACTAATCCATCCTCAATATGACATCAAAATCCACCATATCTAATTCAAATAGATCCACTAAAGTTTCTTTACTGCCAACAACTATCACACCCCCTATAGTCTATTCTAGAAATCACAAAGTACCTACTAAGGTAGAAATAGTTAAGGGGTCTAAAACACACTCTGGACCAAAACTAAAATGTATTGCCATAAATAGGGTCACATAAGAGAGAGAGGACCCTAGATTAAGTAAACAATATATATCATAGGAAAAGAGTTTCAATTTATAAGTCATGACATCAGACGATGCCTCAGACTCCTGTCTGGTAGTGAGAGCATAAAATGGTTCCAACCAGTGTTGGAACTACATGGTGCACCCTTTGGTGACAGAGCTTATGATGAAGCAACTAAAACTTTTTTTCCCCTAAAGCAACCTTACCACCATGATAGATTCTAAGCATATGCACTGGCTGACCACAGTTTAAGCACCTGTCCCTCCCCTCATCACAAAAATGTTGATGCAATCTACTATAAAACCTATAAAAATAATATGATGGAGCATACTTAGCCCTACTAGCCTGAGATTGGGCACCCTATTCCTAAAAGTTATCGCCACCTTGGAAATACCTGTCACCCGATGTCTTTGGGTAGGGAGCACTAACCGTTGAGTATGACCTAAAATTTCCCCACTTCTTCTTGGGCCACTTACCATCATCCCTGCCACTCTAAAATTTTCCACCTTTCTACTCAAAGAACCTAAACTTCTTTCCCTATCTCTCTCCTACTTTAGCCTGCCTTTTCTTCTCTTCCATTACTTGTTGCATGAACATAAACCTGGAGATATCTATGTCTTTGATCAATAAGTCAACCTTACTCTCTAATATAACCTCTCTAGACCACCTAGAAGCAAACTTTCTTATCCTAGCCCTCATGCTAAAAACCATCTCCAGAGCATATTTAGATAGCTAGTGAAACTTCAAGGCATACTCCTTGACCGAAATCTTTCCTTACCTCAGATTAACTAAATCTTCTACCTCAGCTTCCCTCAATAATTAAAGAATGAAGTGGTTCAGAAATGGACTATAAAAACCTCCTACAAAGATGACTCAATGTCGTTACCCCTTGCCTAATCCTATTTCTCGTACTAATGGTATGCTACATCTTTCAGCTGGAAGGCGACAAAATTTATGCCCTATGCATTCATGGTATACATAACATAAAAGATATTTTCTATCTCATTTAGAAAACCTTTAGTATCCTCCTAAAATATATCACTAGTAAATATCGAAGGGTTTAACCTCATTAACTTGCCAACCCTTGTGGCATCAAAAGATGGAGTAATAAAAGTACCACTCTTAGATTGAGATGCTACCAACTGTGCCAACATATGAATAGATTGATGAAACTAAACATTTGTGACATCATTATGAGGGGCTTAAGGATGACTATAGGGAACCGGTGGAACTCCAAGAGTGCAATCAAAAACTAGACCCCTAGACTGGGTCCTCACCCTATAAATAGAATAGGTCACATTAGCATTGTCCTCAGGTAGGACAAAAGAGTTTCCATAAGATTTAGATCATCGAGGAGGCATGATCTGAAAAGCAAACAAACAAGAATTAGAGGAGAATTCAGGACATTAGACTCTATAGATAAAAAAAACACAAGAAAGAGAAATATTTCTAAATGTTTTATAGCCTCTCTATTATGAGTGTGGTACACTATATACCCTTAAAATACTCTACTTGACACAAATTTGTAGACTTCCAAGTGACCATAAACCTAGGGCTTTGATACAAATCTGACATTACTTGAACTAGGGCCTAGTTGTGTCGGACACCTCGGGTCCGATCAAGCCCAAAGACCATTCACAAAACCTAACCACAACTGTTGTGCACCCTATGTCGGATGTATTATAAAGATATGACAAGATGGAACAATCATATATCAAATACATTAGTTAAATTCTATACCTATCACATCGATGTTATCCCAATACCAATACCAATGCCAAGACTAATGCCAATACCGACACCGCCTAAGCCCAAAGTAGTCACATAAAGCCTCTATCTAAAAATAAAAAACATCTAGTCTGGACATGCCCTCGACCATAGCCAAAAACAAAGTCTAATAACTAAAAAATAATATTAGATAGTATGTATTGAGTGAAATAGAGTCTTTCAGAGTATGAAAGCTTACCACTTCTGTAACTCCGCAATTCTATACCTGGGGGACTACACAGTGCTCATAATCCCAAAGGACCATAAGCGAACCCATGTCTGGAACCTGCTGCAGTAACTGAATAATAATACTATTAACTTTTCAAAAATAGGCAAAAATTTTCCATAAGGTTCAAATATAAAATAAATACTGAATATGATATCACAATACCAAAACTAAACATCAATACTGAAAACTGAACAATTGTCTGAAAATACTCTAGTCTGGAAAGCCTCTGAATTATTTGAACTATGGAGTTGATGGGACAAGCCCCTAACTAACTATAACTACTAAAAATGAACTGAAATGCTGAAAAACAATCATGTCCTTGAACTAGAAGGACTCACCACTAACTCAGTCTGTTGAGAATATGAGCTACTAAGGGTGATTCGATCCCGTGCATCTGAACCTATGATATAAGACATCATAGTGCAAAAAAAAAGCATGGGTTGGTACGTTGAATGTACTGTTATGCTCAGTGAGGTAGGCTAAAATGCATGGGTTTATATGCATGAACTATACTAAATGAATAACATTATTATGATTGAATAAGAGTATATGCATGAATATACAGTCTACAACTAAGATTTTCATAACACTGAATATTGAGTCTTAATACTGATTTGTTGATATTTGAGTTTACTGATATTGTATTACTAATAATTGAATGGCTATATCTGATAGTCTTGATTCTGTGGAACTATACAAAGCTTCGTACTAAGTTGACTGACTATAATTGACTGTCCTGAGTCTGTAGAACTGAACTGAGTTCTATTCTAAGACTGAATTTGAAACTAAGACAGTAGGAGAAAATCATCTAACTGACATTCCCCTTTCTAAATAGATTGGGTTCAACTTGTAACCCTAGTTGAAAGGTTGTCAATACCATGCTATGGGTAGAAACAAGTTGTGAGTTAACCCTCTCTCACTGGAAGATCTTTTATCAAACCTCACTAGCAGGAAAACTCAAATAAGATGTATCATCCCTCGTATTATCTCGTAGAAAGATATCTCAACCTACGCTGGTTATGTATTTCTATAATGTAGGGATTGCTACTAGGGGTCAAACCCTCTACTGGTAGGAATGCCCCCATCCCTGGGTTCACTCGATGCTGAATCCTACTCCCAACTAAGTAAACATTTAGCTGATTAGTCTATACTAGGATGGACAAAACTGTTGCTGAATTTACTGAGTTCTGTTGACTGGCGGGATACCACAGAATAGTTTACTATGGTCCGAACTGAATACTGAACTAGATTAGATTAGTACTAAGTCTACTGAGTTTTTACTGAGTTCTCTGACTGACTGAGAGTACTACTGTTCGTGACATGACTGAGATTATCTTTTAACTGACACTGGCTCTAAGTACACAACTAAATTATCGGGTATCAAATACCCTCATGACTCGATAGCATAAAATAAATCATAAAATAGTCTTGAAAAGTATAATCATGTGCACTTGGTCACAACTCATTCATGAAGGCATTTTATCAAATACTTGCATGAAACAATTTGCACATAAGCTGACTTGACATGATTTACTTCTCTTATTGGTTCATATGAGCAATTCATAAAGCACTTAATGAGCATGATATATGTACATAACATTAAACACAAGTAAACATCATAATTCAACTCTAACTTTACTATTTCAAAGGTTCAACATGGATTCACATGATATTACATATATTTATTAATTAATCCCACATGAAACTTACCATAAACATGGATTAGAGTCTCAATTAACCATTTTAAACATGAATATAATTAAACCCAATATCAAATTCATAAAATTCACACACTAGAAGTCTAAAAATAGTTTCTTGGACTCCAAAGGTAGAAGGAAACATTGGATGAACACTTCACATACCTTAGTTGGCAAATTTTTAAAAATTAATGGTGGAATCTGAAGCCTTGAATTTGAATTTAATTTACCTGGGGTTTTTGTTCTTGAGCAATTTGTTAAATAGTGAATATAACTTGCTAAAAAAGGGCTAAATTATATGTTATGGGGGATGAAGGGCATGGGAAAAACACTTAATTAACCCTAAGGATGTGAACTTTTAATGACTCGAAATTGTGTTATAAATGCGTAGACCGACGTGCTACGTCGTTGGCATCACTGTAATGACTAACGCGCCGCATCAATTTGACATTAGTTTACTAGAATTTGTACTAAGCTGAGGGAAAAATTATCTGTCGACTCGATGGATGATATGATGTGTCTATGTTGCATAGACTCACTATTTTGGTTACTCGAACATGGTCTAAATGAGGTCCAAAAAATCCAAAACTTGTTCGGGAACACATATTCACCTTTCTGATAATGAACAAACTCAAATATCAATATTTAATGGACAAAAAGGTTGCAAAATAAGATTGCCAACTTTCAAAGGTTAAAATAACACTAAGTATGAATACTTAGAAAGAACTTTCTAAGTTTGGAACTCCCTTAACAATCTTAAAGGACTGAATTAAGCTAAAAATTTTACGGGATCTTACATTATCTTCCCCTGGGGAACTTTCATCCTCAAATAAGATTGAATAAGATGAGAATACTGGTAGACTGAACTTACTTACTGGAAATGAATATCTGAAATATAATTATCTGACTAACATTACTGATATATTGAATTTCATACTGAACATGTATATCTGATACATGAGTACAAGACAGAGTTGTTTCATGAATGCATGAATAGGATTACTGATAAGCTGAGTTCTTCTTATTGAACATGCATATCTGATGCATGAATACATGACTGAATATGCAATGATGACTTATACCAAGTTTGTAATGAAAATCTGGGCATAAAACAGAATAAGCTTAAGAAAAACTATTACCTTGGGCTGAGTCTGAGTTTGCATAGAAGAGGTGAGGATACTTGGTCTGTATATCTATTTTTGCTTCCCAAGTATCTCCCTCAATGGACTGATTCCGCCAAAGGACTTTGACCAAAGGGAATTTTTTTTTCTTAGTCCTTGAATCAGATAGTCATGGATTTCGACTAGAATCTCTTCATAAGAGAGGTTGTTCTGAACATCTATGCCCCTACAGTGACTATGGTTGATGGGTCACCTATGCATTTCTAAAGTTAATGATGATTATTCCATGAGTAATTTTCAAGATTTTTACTTTTTGTAATATGGAAAATTCAATAAGTTTTCCATCAATATATGATTTGATTAAATGCAAAAATCGGGTAAGAAGTTATGACTATTTCAAATTTTTGTCATAAAACAGTGCCATATTAGTTAGTGGCGCTCCTTTCCACAAGAGGAAATGACATATGGCAATTTTCAGTAGATTTCTAAAATTATGATGCGTCATGCCAGCGTTCCAATTTAGAATTGTCTGTTTTTCAGTGTCTCAGCGCGGTTTCCCCCACGTCGCACCAAATTTTCAGGTCACGAAGAAAGGGGAAACGCGATAGCTCTGTATTGCGCCATCCCTCAATTTCCCAATTTTGAATGTCCAGTAACATGGCACGATAGCGTCGCATCGTGCCAGGGGCCCAGTTTGGGAAAATTTTGATGAAATTACAAGACGCATCTAGGGTTAAAAGAGTCAATTTCCTACCCCTATTTAAACCCAATAGCACATGATCTAGCCATTCTTCACCCAAAATATACTATTTTCTCTCAAGTTTCTCTCAAGAACAAGCTAGGGTTTCTATTAGGGATTTAAATTCAAGAAGGTTTCACCATCCATCTTCACAAGGTCACGAACTAAGGTATGCATAGTGTTCATTCATGGACCCCTTTCGTCCATAAAGCCCAAGAATCCCTTTTCTTAATTCAAGTTATGGATTTTCTTATGAATTTCATGATTGGGATGCTTTTGTTCATGTTAATAATGAGTAATTGAATTATATTCTATGAATGAGTATTGTATTCCATATGGGTTGATTTGTATAGGTATAGATTCATGAAATCCTATGAATAAACCCTTGAATGATTAAATTGGAATTGAATCATCACTATTAATTGTTGTATTATGTTGTTTACACATTCTATGCCTTCCATGTGTTTGATTGAATGCCTAGATGAAGGAAAAGTGTATGATTAGCATGATATCATGAAATCCCCATGTATGTACAAGATTATGCCTATCACATGTTTGATGAAATCTTTCAGTGAATTTATTAGGATGATTATTATGTATTCAAGAAAGTCATGCTTTGTTATTTTCCTTCTATCAAGTCCTGTGGGTACTTGTACCTAAAACATTAGCTGTTTACCTAGATCCATGTCATGTTTTCACAATACTCTTATTCAGGCTATGAATCCTAAGACTTCAGCCAGTTTTCTAACTTAGGAAATCTCTATGATCTCATGACTTAGTCAGTTATCAGATATTATTAGTATTCTGGCAGTCAATGGAATTCAGTATTTCAGCTCATGTTTAGTTCAGTAAATCATGTTCAGTGTCCATTTATATGGGAGTAGAAATTAGTATCGAGTGAACCCACAGATGGGGACACACACTATCAGATGAGGGTGTGATCCTTAACAGTCATCCTTGCATTCAAAAACTATGTATCCAACATAGGTTGAGACATCCATACTGTCGATGAGGGTTGATGAGGTAGATAAGAACTATAAGATAAGGGCTCCACCGTTGTCGTATAGGGGACACTATCAGATGAGGGTCACCCACAGCTTGTCCTTATCAGTGGAGCAGTATTGATACCTTTCCAATTTTAGTTACAGATTAGACCCCAACTCATCCATAATGGCATATCAGGGGCATGCCGATTAAATACTACTTCCCATAATTTTATGTTACAGAATCAAGACTGTCAGCCACAGTCAATCAGTCTTAGTAATAGAAATCATATAGTTCTTTAGTTTTCAAGACTGTCAGATACAGTCAACTCAGATATAGAATAGAATTCAGATAGTTCCATCAGATTTAGGACTGTCAGATATAGTCACTCATGTTATCAGTTATATCCAGATACAGTTATTCATCCTATCAGTTATTAGTATGTCATGTTATCAGTATTCAGATCCAATAATTATGTTATCCCAATGTCAGTTATAGTTACGTATTTATGTATGTATTCTCACATTCATATTAGACAGTCAGTTAGTATTAATCATGCATGAAAATTCTTGCATTCAGCCTACCTCACATATATACTCAGTACCTTCCATTATACTGACGCATTTTCACTATGGTACTTTCTTTTTATGTAAAAGCATAGGTTTAGAGACACGATTTCCAGATCAACAGTAGATTCCAGTCTCAGCAGTCAGGGTTAGAAGTTAGTCCTCATCGTTTGAGGACATGATTATTTCCTTACTATCTCATTAATTAGATTATTAGTTGGAGTTAGTTGGGGACATGTCCCATCAACTCCTTCTTCAGATTATTCAGACATTAGAGACTTTCAGACTAGATACAGACTAGATACAGACTAGATATAGGTTATCATGATTCAAACTTTAGTTTTGTTTTGGGTACTCTATTACCCCACACATACGTTATGTTATTCAGTTATGTTCATTATTAAAACTTATGGCCTCTCAGTGCATGTTTATGCATTTTTTTCTTGTCATACTATGCAGTGTACAAGTACTGATATCAATCATAGGTTAGATTATGGTCCTTTGGGGTCATGAGCATCGTGTAGCATTTCGATTCAGCAAATCAGGGTGTTACAATTTTGAACTCTGAAATTTTTCTCAGCGATTGTGCTTTACACTCAGGTTACGACTTAGGTGATGAGTTATGAGGACTTATCATGAATTAAATAGTGCTAATTGTAGCTTAAACAGTAAGTATTTTCCATGTTTTTATTTGGATCATGGCTACGATGAGGTGTGACTCATAATGCAACCAGTAGAGATTGTCCTGGGCATTACCTAGACAATGAGTCATGGTGATTACTCATGACTAGTGACTATGAGTCATTACGAGACCCATAGGAATTGGGAGTTATTTTTCTATATGTTTCTCATTAAGGGTAGTTTAGTCTTTTCCCTTCCTTTACACTATTCCCATGACTTAAAACATTCCCCTAGCCCTATATCTACCTATTAAATATATTATAAATAGTCTATTTTCTCTCAAATTCTCAAGTCAAAAATAAAGCTAGGGTTTTAAAGGGTTGGTCATCTATTTCTTAAAGTGTGGTTTCTGCTCCAAATTTATTTGTCTTCAGCCATGTATCTCTTCCCTAAACTTGTATTTTTTCTTGGAATGCAATGGTTTGGTATTCATATGCTTTTAAATTTTGGTTTTGGAAATTGGGTTGAGGGTTATGAATGATTATTATTTGAATGGTATTCCTATGGTTTACATGCATTTATTTACGCTTTATTGATAGATTTTTTAAGTCATTGGGTACATGGGTACAAGTAATGGAATGGGGGTCATGGATCCCCCAAATTTATGAATAATTGAATGGGTTCGTGGATTCCCCAAATTTTTTTGGATTTTGATTTGGAATTGGTAATAACCTCAACCCACCTTATGAAATTGGCTTTGAAACATGATTATATACATTATTTAACAATTTTGAAACTATCGCATTACATAAAAGGTTAATGGAATATAAATAGTTTTGAAAAGCCTTAATGGACATGATTTGATTTTAAATTAGAGCTTTGGGGTTTCGATTCCCCCAAGTTGGTGGATGATTTGAATAGCAGGATTCTATAAGCTTGCAAGCTCATTAGTATGATGATACAACGGTAAATGCCCTAGTAATTTCTTGGATAAATGTATCGGTTATGTGTAAATATTTTAATTTGGGCTTAAAGAAGGGTTGTGTAGCTCACCATGAAAGGTGGATTTCTCGAGGGGACCAATACTTGAAACCATATTTACCAACATAGGGGTCTTTATGACTGTGTGTATAGTTCATACTATATATAATACACTTTTGAATGGTTGGGTTTGTGGATTACCCATCACTTCCTTGAAATTCTTTGGTTTATGCGGCTAATATGCATCGGAGCCTTTCAGTGGGGGGAGCCAGAACCATATTGCCAATGGGTGACCTTTGGAAATTTAGAGCTGAACAGTCTAGGTTAATGGTTTTAATCCTCATGATAAGCCTCCCTATCCCTACATCTAATATATATGTATGTATACACGTATGTGAATATGTACATTGAGTTTGGACTTTATTTTGGATTGACATTATTTAATCCCTACCTTGAGTTACATGCTAGTGCTCACCCTACTAATTGTGCTCAGATGTTATATCCTTTCATGATGTAGGGTCCTAGGTATTTCTTCTATTGGTTTGTGCAGTGTTAGGTGGAGCAATCATCTATCGAGTTTGTGGTAAAGCAGTGAGCTTCCATCTTTTGGAAATTTTGGTCATTCTATTAATTTTTTTCCATATTTTAAAATTGAAGAGTTCACATTAACAATATCATTGCCATTGTGACTCTCATGGTTGGGGGCATGTCCTGACCTAGTTTTATATTCAGATTTGTTTAGAGGCTTTTGTGGGCATGCATGGGTTGGATGGCATTGTTGACTGTTAGAGAATATTGATTATCTTTTGCATTATCATTATTCATATTTTACTAGGTTAAACAAGCTGTGGGGTAGTCGCCAGTCTTCAGTGGGCTTGAGATGCTCATCATGGCTTGGCTCGAGGTTGGGTCATGATAAGCTAGGTATTAGAGCCTCGGTTCAAGGTCATTAGGTGAAACACCTTGAGTTTTGATATATGAGCCTATGATAACACATTTGAGGCTTTTAGCTCTAAATAATTGCAAGATCTTGAGCAACTTTAGTTGTTTTTGATTAGTTTACTTTGATTTTCCAGTAAATGTTGAGATGCAGGGGAACCAAAAATAATGGAAGCAAAAAGGCCGAAATGTGTAGCAAATAAAAGACAAGTGTGGCTGACGACATTCATGATAAGTTTTAAGCCTAGTGATAAGCTATCAAAGAAAATATCAGCCTTAAATAGGAGATGAGTTTCAGCTGGAAAAGTTAATGATATTTTGTGATAGGCCATCAGGATGGTGATAAGGCTTCAAGGATACCATCAGACATAGACAGGACATAAAAATTAGAGCAGAAATGTGATGATGTTCTTAATAAGCTGTCAAAATACTGATAAGCCATCGTCATCATCGTCAGTCTTAGACAAAAAGAGCTAAAAGTGAAGAAGAGCTGACGACATCTATGATAAGTCATCAGACTCCTGATAAGCTATCACAGATATCTTTGTCTATTCGGACAAAAAGATGTAACCTTGATTTTTTTTCCATAATTAAGGTAAACTATTTAAAGTTTTGTTTTAGGGTTTTCTATATGGATTGGAGAGATTATTTGACACTTTGAGTTTTTGACAACATACTTTGATATTTTCTCTCTCTACTCCTAATCTTTAACAACACAACTATTTTGAGAGATTATTATCAGTATTTTGGAATTTTCCCTTGTGATCTAATCTACGATTCATTGATTATTATTCATATCTATAAGTTCATCTTTCAAATCATGAATTCAATTATGTGTTTCGTTCATTGCATCATGAGTGGCTAAACTCCATTAACCTGAATTATGGGATCTAGAGTTAGGTCTTGATGAGGTGCTAAGTATTCAAGATTCAATAGGTGGTAGGATCTCTTGATAATTCTGAATCTTTAATTAATGTCTGTTGGTTGCAAATAGTAGACACACCTGCTTTGATTTGCTTGAGAAAGAAATGAAATATAGTAGGAAGTGAATTATCAACAGGGACTCAAAAATACTTCGTTTAATAATCAGCGCTGTAACAAGGTTGATTAAACTGAGGTAAAATCTGGGCAGTGAATAAAAATTCCCTAAGTCCTATAGGATTAGGGAATTAAATGCTTAAGTAGGTCGAGAGACATTTAAGCATAACATCGATAAAGATAGCTTTTCATCCAACCCACCGCGAGAATCTTGAATCACCATTAGCATCTGTCATATACCAAAAGCCCTAGTGAACATAATTATGGTTATTTCATAAACTCTTGATTATAAAGTGACAAACAATTATTTGTTAAACTTAAACCCCCTATTTCAGGAAACATTAGACTATCAGTGAATTAAATCGCAAATGAATTAATTTCATACCATATTCTATGTGGGATTCGACCCCAACCTAGCTGGGTTTTATATTGACAATGATTGCTTACACCCATTTAAGAGTGTAGTTTGAGCGTTATAAAAAAGGGCACCGTTGCTAGGGAATACGGTTATAAACTAAAGTTTGTGTGCGCTAATTGACTGTTAGTTAAGTTTCCTAGATTTACATTTATTTGTTATTTTTATCTATTTACAGGATTTTTATAGTGTATGCCAAGCACCAGAAGTTTTGGAGAATAGTTATTATCACCTAATCCAGAACAGCAACGTATAGGAAGAATGGTAGAATAAGAAGAGGTTGATAGACTAGCAGCCTTAGCGAGAGCTCTGGTGAACATGGAAAATGTCGGGCAATATGCGCGACATCAAAACCTTGAGGATGAAGATTTAGGGGACAAGGAATTATTGAATCCTGGGAACCCAAGGAGTGCAGAGCAGATAGCTGCGCAAGTGCCACACAATGTTAACCGGAACCATCCATTCCAAAGAAGACAAGATTACTAGCTGGTCCAGTATGATATAAATTATAATGATGTTGGTTTAGACGGGGCAGGTGCAATGGGTGGAATCATTCCTCCACGTTGGCACCTAGAGACAAATTTAACATTATGAGCACTATGATCCAACTCCTTAATCTAAAGGGTTTGTTTGGAGGACTTCCTGGGGATGACCCCAACCTATATTTGGTGAATTTTGTCACCATTTGCAAATATTTTGATAACCCAGGAGTGGGCCAGAACGCTATCCGGTTGAGGTTGTTCCCATTGTCTCTGTATGGGAAGGAAACATTATGGCTGAATGAAACTTATGCCTAATTCCATCACCCACTTGAGGGAATTAAAAAAAGCGTTCGTAGAATAATTTTTTCCGCCCTCCAGGAGGGTACAGTTGAGAGATAAGATCAATAACTTTAGATAGATCCCTACTGACTCTTTGCATGAGATATGGGAGAGATTCAAGAATAAGTTGACACAGTGTCCAAACCATAATATGATGGACCTACACTTGATGGAGACTTTGTATAGAGCCCTAAACTCTATAACAAAGCCGATTGTAGAAAATACTGCTACTGACTCATTTGTTGATCTGTCTTTTCATGATGCCTCAGATATGCTGAATAGGATGACCAAACAAAGTAGATCTTGGCATACCAAGGAGTCTGTGGTAGCATGCCCCACTATTTCTATTGGTATGTCTACTAAACAATGCAGGAGAGATAAGGAAAGAGATCAAGATAGGGCCCATCTAAAGACTCAGATGGACTTTCTCACCAAGCACCTATTATCGGGGAAGACTGAGAAAGTGAAGGCTAGGATGTCTCAAGAACGAATTGATATAAAACCTAAAGAAGAGGTCAATTATGTTAATAATTAGGGGGTTTACAAGGCAATAGCCAAGGGAATCAAGGTCGAAACATTTATGTCAAGCGTGGTTACAAAGACACGGAGCATGGAAATTGGACAAGTAATAATGACAGGAGTGTTTTATATATTCCTCTTAGAAAATGTGAAACTACTACAACTAGCTCTAGAAAGATGTCCATGGAGGACATGATGGAGAATTTATTGAAGAGAGTTGAGGCCACCAACTTTAGTGTAACAACCATGAAGACTGATATGACATCCATCAGTCAGTTGGTGCACTCACACTCCAATGTAATCAAACAGTTAGACAGCAGATGATCCATCTTTCCATTGCAATCAACCAAAAAAAGAGTAGAACATTACCAAGAGATACAGTTTAGAATCAGTGAAATAATGGCTCCTGTATGGCGATTACCACTAGGAGTGGTAAGATCTTACCTTTTCTTTCTGGGGGAAAATCTATAAATGATAAGGTAGTTGTGGATGGACCAGAAGAAAATAATCTAGTGGAGTTTGAGAAGCTGGATAGTTCTATTGATGCTTTAGAGAAGGTAAAAGAGAAGGAAGGGGAAGTGGTGCAGAAAACTATCCCAAGACCACTACCTCCCTTTCTTCTACGATTGAAAAAGAAGGCTGATGATGTAAAATTCAGCAAATTTATGGCAATGCTCAAGCAATTGACAGTAAATGTGCCATTGGTTGAGGTACTTGAGCAAATGCCAGGATATGTGAAATTGATGAAGGACCTTATAACTAAGAAAAGAGCGGTGAGCTGTGAATTAGAGAAAGATCTCCACCATTGTATGCTATTTCTACAAGGACATTAATGCAGAAGAAGACAGACTCAGGTGCATTCACTATTTCCTGCACAATTGGGACTATGGAATTTGCCAAAGCATTATGTGATGTGAGAGCACTCATTAATTTGATGTCATTAATTGTTTATAGAAAGCTGGGGCTGGGAAATCCCATACCCACCAATATGTGGCTCGTGATGGCGGATAGGTCAGTAAAGTGACCTATTGGCATTTTGTATGATGTTTTCATGAAGGTGTCCAACTTTATATTCCCTGCCGACTTCATCATTCTGGATTGAGAGGTGGACTTCGAGGTGCCCATAATGTTGGGTCAACCTTTCCTCGTAACTGGAAGTATATTGATTGATTTAAGAGCGAATAAGCTCTTATTTAGGATGAATGATGAAGTGGTATGGTATGATGTGGGTTAGTCAATAAAGTAGCATAAATAAATGAGTGTGTTCTCAGTAGTTGATATGTATTATGAGGACGAACAGGAGGTATCCATAGCTGAGCAACTTGTTATCAAACCTTTGGTGGTAGTCATGATGAATTATAATAGTGAAGGCATCGAGGAGTATGAAGAGACAGTTTGTTCTTTGACAGGAATGGGTTCATAACCGTATGCTCCTAAAAAGCTAGACCTTGACCTTGCTAATTGAACACCACCACCATCCAAGCCATTTATTGAAGAGCCTCCGGTGTTGGAATTGAAAGAACTGCATGGGCATTTATGGTACGTATTTTTGGGCAATGGAAACATGCTAGATGTTATTATTGTGGCTGATTTGGATAAGAAATAGGTAAACACACTTATTTTAGTACTTTGGAGGTGTAAGAGAGCTATAGGCTGGACCATTGCGGATATTATTGGCATTCCCCCGGGCATCTACACGCATAAAATTCAACTTGAGGAAGATTGTATTCCAACCATAGAGTATTAACACCGTCTTAACCCACTAATGCAAGAGGTGGTTAAGAAAGAAATTATTAAGTGGTTAGATGCAAGAGTGGTTTACGCTATTTCTAACAGCAAGTGGGTGAGCCCAATTCAATACGTGCCCAAAAAAAGGGTATGACGGTCGTTATTAATGACAAGAATGAGTTGTTCCACTCAGTCCTTTAACTGGGTGGAGAATTTTCATGGACTACCGCAAGCTGAATTCTTGGATCTGAAAGACCACTTCACGATCCCTTTTATGGACAAAATTTGCATTGCTCTTGAAGATCAAGAGAAGACGACATTCATATGCCCATATGGCACCGTTGAATTTAAGAGGATGCCATTTGGGCTATGCAATGCGCCCGCCACTTTTCAATGGTGTATGATGTCTATCATCTCAGACATGGTGGAGGACACCATAGAGGTATTCATGGATGATTTCTCTATGGTGGGTGATTCATTCGAGATATGTTTGGAAAATATGAACCTATCCTTGCAAAGATGTGTTGAGTTTAATTTGGTGATTAACTAGGAAAATGCCATTTCACGATAAAGGAGGGCATCATTCTCGGCCACGAAATTTCTGAAAAACGAATAGAAGTTGATTGAGAAAAGTGGAAGTTATTGAGAAACTACCACCTCACATTTCAGTGAAGGGAGTGTGTAGTTTTATTTGACATGCCGGCTTTTATTGGAGATTTATAAAAAAAGTCACAAAGATTACAAATCCACTTTGCAAACCTTTGAAGAAAAAAGTGAAATTTTCCTTCGATGATGAGTTCTTGAAGGCATTTGAATGCGTTAAAAAGAAATTGGTTGAGGCCCCTATTGTTGTCACACTTGACTGGTCAAAACTATTTGAGATCATGTATGATGCAAGTGGTTTTACCCTTGGAGCTGTATTGGGATAAAAGAGAGACAAGCTGTTTCATTCGATATATTATGCCAGCAAAGCACTGAATGGAGCGTAAAAGAATTACACCATCACTGAATAGGATTCTGGCTGTAGTGTATGCTTTTGAGATGTTCAGAGCTTATCTACTTGGAACCAAAGTAGTGGTCCACACCGACCATGCTGCCTTGAGGTATTTGATGGCTAAGAAAGATGAAAAACAAAGGCTGATTATATGGGTATTGCTATTGTAAGAATTGACTTTGAGGTCAAGGATAGGAAAGGTTGTGAAAAACAGGTTACAGATCATCTGTCTAGAATGAAAGGTGCATAGAAAATTATTGATAAAACAAAGAAAAATGATGCATTTCCTGATGAGGAGATCCTGTTTGCCGCTATGGAAAAATTTCCTTAGTACGCAGATTATGCAAATTATGTTTGAGTGAGGTCATCCCAGAAAATCTTTCTTTCCACCAAAGAAAGAAATTCTTCCATGATGTGACACATTACTTTTGGGATGAGCGGTACCTATTTTAGTGATGTGCAAATAATATTATAAGAAGATATGTGCCAAAAGTAGATGTATTGTGCATATTGGAAGCATGTCATGCTTACCCAGTTGGGGGTCACCATGAAGGTGACCGAACGGCTAGGAAGGTGTTCCAGAGTAGCTATTATTGGCCAACATTATTCAAGGATGCCTATGAGTTTGTGCTAAAATGTGACCAATGTTAGAGGCAGGGGTCAATCTCTAAAAGACATGAGATGCCCTTGACTAAGATGATTGAAGTGGAATTATTTGATGTCTGGGGCATTGAATTCATGGGTCCTTTTGTAAGCTCGTACGGGATAAAGTATATTTTAGTTGCTATTGACACGTCTTGAAATAGGTTGAAGCTATGGCCTTGTCTGATAATGAAGGGAATAGGGTTGTTGTTTTTCTCAAGAAGAACACCTTCTTTCGCTTTGGAGTACCATGTACGATCATAAGCGATGGAGGATCTCATTTTTTTACAACAAATTGTTTTGAGCAGCTTTGGTAAATTATGGGGTGAAACAGAACGGAGTAGCTACTCCATACCACCCATAAACCAGTGGGTAAGTGGAGGTGTCAAATCATGAGATTAAAGCCATCCTAGCCAAAATGGTGAACGCTAGTTGGAAAGATTGGTTTCAAAAGATCGATAATGCCTTGTGGGCATATCGTACTGCTTTCAAGACACCCATTGGCATGTAAAAATTTTAGCTGGTCTATGGAAAAGCTTGCCACCTACCAATAGAGCTGGAGCGCAAGGCCTTATGGGCACTCAAAAGACTGAATTTGAATTGGAAGGAAGCAGCAAAGCTGAGACTGGGAAAATTGAGAGAGAGGGATGAATTTTGTCTCAGGGCATATGAACAAGTGGATCTATATAAAGAAAGATAAAAAAGTACCTTGATTAAAGGATAGAGAAATGGGAGTCCTACAAGGGTGACTAGGTGCTTCTGTTCAACTCTAGACAATTTGTTCCCAGGTAGGCTGAAATCTAAGAGGTCAGGTCCTTTTAAAGTTATCCAAGTCTACTTATCTGGAGTAGTGGAACTTGAAAATGATGACAATAGTACCTTCAAGGTAAATGGGCAACGTGTCAAACTTTACATTGGTCTAAAAAAGTCAATGAAAAGTATTACCATTATTTGTATCGATGAAGTCTGAAGTAATCGAGATACCTGATACTTTCCACGATGTTAAATTAGGCACTGCATGGGAGGCAACCCATGAACCCCAGAATTGATCTATTTCAGGTATACTTTAGCCCTCAGTTTAGTTTTGTTTTGATTTTAAGTTAAGTGAATAAGGTAGGATGTTGTTGTAATAATTTTTGGTAGATAATTAGGAGTAATACAGGTACTTGAGACAGTTAGCTTGGTTTGTGACTTTTGAGCACCTTTCCATTGGTCTGAGTTTATAACTATGTGAATTGCATTCATTTGTGATCGCAGTGCATCTTTTTATGGCATTAGTCTGGCAACTTGACGATTTTTGCTGAACAATTTACATGAATCAGATAAGTAGTGATGTGTTATATACTTGTGTTCTACATTTGTGTGTGAGGTCTTACTTAGTTCCTGTTGTGTGTCGAATATAGAATTTTCCCTTTAGTCCTGCCTAGGTTGTAGGATAGGGGTTAGGAAATGATCATAGGCTGTTTTGATTTTTGTCCACTTTATCCAAAATGACCTTCCCTTTGTACATAAGATCCCTTGATCCCTATTTTGAGCCTAATTAGCCTATTTTTTTCTATGACATCTCTCACCTTCCCATTTATATCATAATGAACCTGTTTTGGCCCTGGTCCTTCTTTGATACTGTACACCTTGACTTAGGCAAACAACCTAAGTTAAGGGTGTCTTTCATAGGGGTTCGTGATGGAAAATGAATATAAAGAGAGGAAGAATAAGAGAAAAAAATAAAAAGTTGGGTGCGATGAAAAAGAAATAAGAAAAGGGAAAGCTACGTAAAAGATGATAAAAAGATAATATGATGATTGAAAAGACCGCATCCATCTTGATCATGAGGAAGAAGAAAAGGTTGAGAAGTGAAACCCTAAAAGTTTAGTGTAGTGTCAAGGAGGCATAGTCACTCTAAAATGTCCATGAATATCATTCCAACCCTGACCGACGTTACAAGCTTAAGAAAAGTCCTATAGTGATCCTAACTGACCTGTCTGAAGACTTAGGTACTGACTATAAGGGCAAGACTATATAATTTGACATGCAGTGTTTGGAACTTTATTTTGAGAGTGAGTCTTGTGATTGTCCCTATATTTATGTATATGAATTCTAATATGAGTAAAAAAGGGATTTCTTTATTGTGAGGGCACACTGGGTATATTGCTAGTCACTGACTTGTTCAGATAGTGTGATCTTGGTATGTCATGGTTGTTTTGATAATTTTTTGCCACATCTTAATTCTTGTGAGTAGCATGAGTGTTCTTCAAAACATCAACAGTGAGTTTTAAATTAACTGACCTTGGAGATGGTGAATGTATTCTGAACTAATATGAATAGTTAGCTGCCAAAGTGTACTTTGTATTCTCTTAGTTATGTCATGGTTTCTTTAGGACAAGCAATTATTTAAGTTAAGGGTGTTGATGTGTGAGCCTATGCTAACATATTTGAGCTTTTAACTCTAAATAATTGCAAGATCTTAAGCAACTTTAGTTGTTTTTGATTAGCTTACTTTGATTTTGCAGTAAATGTTGAGATATAGGGAACCAAAAATAAGGGAAGCAAAAAGGCTAAAATGTGAAGAAAATAAAAGACAAGTGTGGTTGATGACATTTATTATAAGTCGTCAGCCCAGTGATAAGCTATAAAAGACAATATCAACCTTAAATAAGAGATGAGTTTTAGCTGGAAGAGTTGACAACATTTTGTGATAGGCCACCAGGATGGTTAAAAGGTGTCAAGGATAGCGTCAGACATAAGAATTGAAGTAGGAATATGATGATTTTCTTGATAATCCGTTTAAATTATGATAAGCAATCTTCATCGTCGTTAGTCTTAGATAGCAAGAGACAACAGTGAAGAGGAGCTGACGACATCCGTGATAAGTCGTCAGACTCATGATAAGCTCTCACAGATGTCGTCGTCATTTCCAAGGAAAAGCTGTAATCTTGATTTTTGTTTCCATAATTAGGGTTAACTATTTAAATCTTTGTTTTAGGGTTTTCTAGGAGGATTGGAGAGATTATTCGACACTTTGAGTTTTTGACAACATACTTTGATATTTTCTCTCTCTACTCCAAGACTTCAACAACACAATTATTTTGAGAAATTATTATCAGTATGTTGGAATTTTCCCTTGTGATCTAATCTACGATTCAGTAATTATTATTCATCTCTATAAGTTCATCTTTAGAATTATGAATTCAATTATGTGTTTTGTTCATTGCATCATGAGTGGCTAAATCCATTAACCTAAAATATATGATTTAGAGTTAGGTCTTGATAAGGTGCTAAGTATTCAAGATTCAATAGGTGGTAGGATCTCTTGATAATTCTGAATCTTTAATTAACGTCTGTTGGTTGCAAATAGTAGACACACCTGCTTTAATTTGCTTGATAAAGAAATCAAATATAGTAGGAAGTGAATTATCAACAGGGACTCCGAAATACTTCATTTAATAATCAGCACTGTAACAAGGTTTGTTAACCTGAGGTAAAATCTGGAAATTGAATAGAAATTCCCTAAGTTCGAGAGGATTAGGGAATTAAACGCTTAAGTAGTTTGAGAGACATTTAAGCATAACAACAATAAAGATAGCTTGTCATCCAACCCACTGTGAGAATCTTTAATCACCTTTAGCATCTGTCATGTACCAAAAGCCCTAGTGAACATAATTCTGGTTATTTCTTAAACTCTTGATTCCAAACACCAAAATGAAAGTGACAAACAATTATTTGTTAAACTTAAACCCCTCATTTCAAGAAACATTAGACTATCAGTGAATTAAATCGCAAATGACTTGAGTTCATACCATATTCCCTGTGGGATTCGACCCGAACCTAGTTGGGTTTTATATTGACAATGATTACTTACACCCATTCAAGAGTGTAGTTTGAGCATTATCACTTTTTGGACCTTGAAAATTTCCTAAGCTTTGAGCTTTCTATCTTATTGTCGACTTAACCATACATTCAGTAAAGTGGGTAAGGGTCAGGTGATCTTCATCGTTAGCTATCCAATGGGTAGTGATTGGGTTTCATTCCGACTATCCTTAATCATATTAGTAACCTGCTGACATGACTTGTATCAAAGTATAATGGGTCATAAAAATCCTTGAGGATAGGTTACGAGTGGTAGGGTTGCGTCGCATATTGTCCAATGTACAATCCCTTATGGTCATTTCTTGGATATGACTAAACCATACAAGTCATATGTTCTGGTAATAAGTGGACCATGGAGTCATATGGTGGACTGTGTATAGGTGTGCAACTCACTATCTTTGTGATGACTTAAGGGTATGAGTCTTATGTTGTAGTCATGAGTCAAGGGGGTCAACACGTAACCACCTGCATCCTTTTTTCAATTTTAAGTTTGGGGCTTTCTGGGAATTTCCCCTTTTAACTCCCTTTGATATTATGACTTGAAACACCATTTGGTACTTTATTAACACATTATTCACATTAAAACACTCTTAGATTCTCTATCAAACTCTTTGTTTAAGCAAAAGCTAGGGTTTCATCAAGATAATAAATTAAGGCTTTCAAGGGTGGTTTGTCTCCATACTTCTTAGTGTCTAAGGCATGTGAATCTTCGATCATTGTTATTTTACCAAAAACATATGTTTTAATGTATGATTTTATAGTATTGTTATGGTTTTGAAATAAAGGTTGGGGGTTTTAGATGATTCATTAATGTTTCTCATGATTTAATTATGGTTTTTTTAAGTTTTAATTATGGTTTTACATATATGTGTGCATGGGAATGGTGATTTAATTGAGTGGTCATTGTTGTCCCAAATTTGATGATTTTGGATTTGATAATGGCATACCCTCAACCTGTTTGTGAAATTGTTAATGAGAATGATTTTGTCTCATAATTTTACTCTTCTTGGATTCTTTACATTGCATAAGTGGTTAAAGGAACATGAATTGGTTTTGGAAAGGCCTTGGTGTTCATAGTTTGATTATAAATTGTTTTGGTTTAATTGGAAATGGTGGAGTCTAATTTAATTTAATGGTTTATATGTCATAAGAAAATAGACTTGCAACCTCTAATTTTGGTATGACGATACCAATGGTTAATGCCTAATTAAAAGACTTCTTGGTAAATGGTTGGGAAGGTGTAAATGATTTTGTATGGTCTTAAAGGGGTTTGAGTGGCAAAGTCGTTAAAGGTGGAGGTATCGAGGGGACCAACACCGGAAACTCATTTTTGCCGATGTGAGGGTGCTATTAGTGACCATGTGCATGATATCGCATGTTATATTTTTGGGATGTACTAGTCATCTCAGGTTCTTTTCTTCAGTCATACGACTATCACACACTGGGGCCTTTTCAGCAAGGGGAGTTGAATCCAAATAACTTATGGGTAGTTTTAGGACAGTCAAGCTACACAACCCAGGTTAAAGTTTTAAATAAATGCTAAACCTTGTTCCCTATCCTGACATGATATATATATATTTATATATGATTGCATATGGTTATTTGATTTGGCTTAGAATTATTTTATCTTTATCCCTGAGTTACATGCTTGCATTCACTCCGCCAACCCTCTTCGAGCGATGTATCCACACACGATGGAGGAACCGTTCATACTACCATTCCTCTTGTTTAGTCACTTGGATTTCGGGACAGATTTAAGTTAGATTAAAGTGGTGAGATTTAATACTCAACAATACCCTATTTCATGCTTTGGACTTCTTTTCATTATTATTTCTTTGGTTTTGGTTTTGGCTATAGTCGGGGGCATGTCCCATTCGGATATTCCTTATTCTGGTTAAAGGCTTTGTCAGACTAATATAGGCATGGGTGGTGTCGGTATTAGTGTTAGCATTGGTATTGGTATTGGTTGGATATTTAGTTGAGGTTGTTTGGTTATAATTATAAACTTACTTCACTGTGCTTAGATTATTATTGTTTTATCTTGTTATGTGATTGAAATTCATCCAACATGGGGTGTAGTGTGGTTAATGATGGGGTATTAGGGTATGTCTCCACTCCTATTTTAACATGATATACTCGACACGACTAGGCCTTCATTTAGGTCATGTCAGATTTGTATCATAGCCCTAGACTCATGGTCATTTGGGTGTCCGACATAGCCATGTCGAGTAGAGTCTATTTTATGGGTGTGTAGCACGCCACACTTATAAGGGAGAGGCAACGAGATATTTAGTATTGTTTCCCTTTCTTGTTATTCTGTTTCAAGTTACAGAGTTTGAGGTCCATAGTCTCTCTAATTTCTATTTGTTTGCTTTTCAGATCATGCCTCCCCAATGATATAAAGCTCATAGAAAATCCTCTATCCCACTTGGGGACAATGCTAATGGGATACACTCTTCTTATGGGGTATAGACTTGGTGTAGGTGTCCAATTCCTGATTACCCTTCTAGAGTTCCACCAGTCTCCTCCATCCTTCCCGAGCGTCTTAGGTTGATGTGATGAATGATGAGTTTTGTCAGTCTATCCATATATTAAGGTTGTTAGATTCTTAGGACGAGCATGGTGTTTCCGTTATTCAATATTCTGAGGCCACATGGGTTGTCCATTTTATGAGGTTAAACCCTTCAACCTTTACCGATCATTAAGGTTGAGGACTATCCTTAAGGTTTTATTGATGACACAGAAAAGATCTTCCATATTATACATTCTATAAACATCGAGGGTGTGAAATTTTCTGCCGACCAACTAAAATATATAGACTATCAATGGTATTAGGAATGGGAACATTCTAGGGTTATCGATGTTGAGTCATCCTTATGGGATGATTTCTCTAGTGTTTTTTTGGACCGCTTCTTTCCTCCAGAGCTGAGGAAAGCGAAGGAAGAAGTGTTTGTTAACCTGAAGCATGGTAAGATGTAATTCAAGGAGTATACCTTGAAGTTTCACCAATTGTCGTGGTATGCTCCGGAGTTAGTTTCTAGCATACGGGCTAGAATGAGGAAGTTTGCTTTTGGATTATCATGAGACTTGATTTTGGAGAGTACGGCTGCCTTATTACACAAGGACATGGATATCTTCAGGTTTGTTGTGTACATGCAGTAGGTTGAGGAAGAGAAAAGGAAATCGGCGGAGATAGAGGAAAGGCAGAGCAAGAAGTTTAGATATTTTTAGTAGGGTGGTGTCCAACAGCAAAGTTGTATAGGTGGTTGAAATTGGTCCAAAAAGAAGTGGGGCAATTCTGGGTCTTACTCGACGGCTAGTGTTCCCTACCCAAAGTTATTTGGTGATAGGCATAATCATGGTCGAGACAATCATAGTGCGTAGGGTGACCAATCGCAAGCTAGTGGGGCCTAATCAACAACATTATATCCTCCCTGCAAATTTTATGGTCGATTGTATCAGGGTTACTGTGATGAAGCAAACGACAAGTGCTTTAATTGTTGTCATCTAGGGCATATACTTAAAAGTTTTCTTATTGGTAAGGTTACCTCTGGGGAAAACAATATTCCTATTGCCACCTCATCAGATACGACACCAACGAGTGCACCATCTTTTCAGAACTGACTCTATGCACTCACTAACCGTCAGGAGTTCAAGGCATCGCTTGATGTCGTTACTGGTATGTTGAAACTCTTTTCCAATAATGTGTACTATTTACTTGATTCGGGGTCCACTATCTCTTATGTTACCCTATTTGTGGCTGTGCATTTTGGTTTTGGTCCCAAGTGTATTTCAAACCCTTTTTATATTTCTACCTTGATGGGTGACTCTGTCGGGGCTAGAAGATTCCATACGAGTTGTGTGCTGTATATAAGTGGTCGGGAGACCTTGGTGGATTTGTTCAAACTAGACATGGTTGACTTTGGAGTCATATTAGGATACATTGGTTGCACTCGTATTAAGCTTCTTTAGATTGTCAGACCTGTAAGTTTGTCTTTAAATTCCCTAATGAGCTGGTTATTGAATAGGAGGGTGGCTCTTATCACCTAAGGGGAGGTTCATATCATATCTTAGAGCTCGGAGACTAATCTACAAGGGGTGTCTCTATCATTTGGTCAGGGTTAAAGATTCTAACTCAGAAGGTCCTTCTTTACATTCCACCCCAGTGGTGAATGAATTTCTTGAGGCATTCCCTGATGGCCTCCTGGTGTTCATCCCGATAGAGAGATCGATTTTGGGATTGATCTTGTTTAGGACACTCATCCAATATTTATTCCCCCGTATATAATGGCTTTGACTAAGTTAAAGAACCTTAAGGAGCAACGAAAGGATCTTTTAGACAAGGGTTTCATCCATCCTAGTGTGTCTCCTTGGGGTGTACCACTTTTATTCGTGCGTAAGAAGGATGGGTACCTTCAGAGGTGTATTGATTATCGGTAGTTGAATAGGGTGGTGCTAAATTTTAAATACCCACATCCAAGTATAGATGATTTGTTTGATGATAAGACCTGAACTAGGGCCTAGTTGTGTCGGGCTCGTTAGGTCAAATCAGGACTGGAGAGCCCCCCCAAATCTAATCATAACTATTTTGCACCCTATGTTGGATGTATTCCGAACATAGGACAAGATGGAACAATCATAAATAAAATACATTGGTTAAAGTCTATAAATCTATCCAACAAGTGTCAACCCAATACCAATACCAATTGCAAGGCTGATACGAATACCGACACCGCCATGCCCAAAGTAGTCACACAAAGCCTCTATCTGAAAACAAAGAACATCTAGTTAGGACATGAACCCGACCATAGCCAAAACCAAACTCCAAGAAATAAAAAAAGTATGAGAAAGTATCCATCATATGAAATGGGGTATTCCAGAGTATGGAAGCTCACCACTTTATCCGACACAAAGTTGTCCTCGAATCCAAGATCAATGAGCAGAAAAATAGTATGGTCGATTCCTGCATTGCGTGGGGATATAACATCAGAAGACAGGTTAGAGGGTAAACATTAACATGTACTCAGGAATAAGGATAAAGTAATGCCATTGTTCAAAACCAAAGTAAATATCCAAATGGAATCAGTTTTATACATATATAAATATTATGCCGAGAAAGGGAACTAGGTTTAGCATGCATTTAAATAGTTAACTTGGTTGTGTAGCTTGACATTCCTAACACCATCCATTGGGCTATATGGGTCCAGTGTTACCCCCTGAATGGGCCCCAGTGCATGTAGCCGCACGAATAAAAAATATCATAGGGGTTGAGGATTCCCTTATACCCTTCACCCTCCATGATACATATATATAAGTGTAACACCCCGAGTCTATACCCCGGATGCTACACAGTGCTAGCAACCCCGAAGGACCACCAAATAACCCATGATTGGTACCTACTGTGAACTAAAATACTGATATTACTAAAATAAATGCAGAAGGTAGGATGGAATCTCCACAAGGTTCATAACTAAAAACAAATACTAAATACTGAAATATCTATTTGAAATACTCTAGTTTGAAATCCTCTAATTGTCTGAATTATAGATTTGATGGGACAAGACCCCAAGTAACCCTGACTACTGAAAACTATACTAAAATACTGAAATAATACTCTATCCTCGAACTATGAGGACTCACCACTAAGTCTACTGCTGACAGGGTGGACTGCTAAGTACAGTCAGGAGCCCGTGCATCTGAACCTATGATATAAGACATCATAGCTCAAAAGAAAAGTATGCATCAGTACTTTGAATATATAGGTATGATAAGTGAGGTAGGTTGATATGCATGTGTTCATATGCATGAAAAATAACTAACTGAATAACATGAACATATCTGAATGAGAGTGCATGCATGAATACATAAACTGTAGCTGAGATCATGTCAACACTGGTTACTGAGTTCTAAATAATGATTAACTGATATCTGAGTTTACTTATCTGGGTGACTGTATCTGACAGTCCTGATTCTGTAGAACCAAACCGAGTTCTATACTAAAACTTAAATTATGGGAGGTAATCATCTAACCGATATGCCCCTCTCTGAATGGATTGGGGTTTAACCTATAACCCCAGTTGAAAGGGTGTTAGTACCGTTCCATGGGTAAAAACAAGCTGTGAGTTAACCCTCTCTGACAGGAAGCTCTTTGGTCAACCCTTATTGGTAGGAAAACTTGTGTGAGATGCATCAACCCTAGTCTAGCAGGAAGATATCTCAACCTATGCTGGCTACGTAGTCCTATAATGCAGGGATTGCTACTTAGGATCAAACCCTATACTGTTAGGAGTGCCCCCATCCCTGGGTTCGCTCGGTGCTGAATCATACTCCCAACTGAATATACACTAAACTATTTTTTAGTCCATATTAGGCTTGACTAAACTACTACTGATAGTACTGTCTAACTGAACTGAATTGAATTCACTAGGTTCTGCTAACTGACAAAATAATATTGAATCTGGTTAACTAACTGAGTTTACCAAATTATGGACTAAATACTGAACTGAGACTGTGACTGATTACCGAATACTACTATTTGTAACACTGTTGAGACTTTTCTGTAACTACTGTAGCTCTAGTTAGGTAGCTAAATTTTTGGGTATTGAATATCCCCAGGACTCAATAGCATGAAAAGCAAAGCATAGAGTAAACTTGAAAAGGATAACACTGTGCACTAGTTCATAACTCATCCATAGAGATATTTTATTAAACACCTATAAGGTATAATTTTACATATATACAAACATTCCATGAATTATTCCCCATTTAACTCACATGAGCATTTTAACAAATACTTGGGGAGCATAACTATGCACATGATACTAAAACAACATCTAGGCATCATAACATAAATTCCCAAATTCATAAATTCAATGGATTTAACATGAATTAACATGATACTACACACATAATAATCAATTCCACATAAAACTTGTAATAGACCATGAATTAGAAACCCAATTAACATTATAATCATGAATACACTTAAATCCAATCATGGAAATCATGGAATCAATTTACTTGAAGTTTAAAAGAGTTTCTTGGACTCCAAGGGTGAAAGGAAACCTTGGATGAATACTTCACATACCTTGGTACTTGAATTGACTAAGGTTGATGGTGAGTTCTTTAATCTTGAACCTTGAATTAGAAGCTTTAGGGTTTTGTTTCTTGAGTAATTTTGAGAATAGTGAATGGATTTTGCCTCTAAAGTGGATAGATCTTGTGTTTTGGGGAATGATAGATGTGGAAAAATGACCCAAATACCCCTGCCGATGCATCTTTTTAATGACTAAAAAATGGCCTAGTGATACGCCGACCGACACCCCATGTTAAAGGGATTGACACTATGGCTAATGCACCGCGTAGAGTCTATGTCGGTACACTGGAAATTGCACTGGGAGTTGGAAGAAAATATTCCTCGACACGATAGGCGAGGTGGCACATCGAGATCGCATCGATACATTAGTTTGAACTCCTAAACATACTTCAAACGATGTTCGAAAAATCCAAAACTCGTCCGAGAACACCTATTGACATTCCTGATCATGAAGCAACTTAAAGATTGATATTTAATGGTGATAAGGGTCTTGTTATAAGATCACCAACTATGAAGGCTAAAATAACACTATGTATGAATACTTATCTAAAATTTTCTAAGTCTGAGACCTCTTATCAATCTTTAAAGAACTGAATTAAGCTTAGGATTTTGTAGGGTTTTAAAACAAGTATAAACTTAGGGGATTCCAATGTACCCTACAAGTATACGGTCACCATGACCAACCCTCATGTTGGCAACCATGAGTTTCTAGTGTCCATCTAATGGTGTCACACCTTCATGGTTAGCTATCATAACCCGCCATTATTGACCTTGTTAAAATATTTAGCACATAATCAAACCACCAATTCTAGAGTTTATTACCAATGAATTATAAAGTTGTATAGTCATACCGACTATATCTTGCAAGCAATGTAATTAGCCAACCTTTAGGAAATTCCCATATACCCCATAGGATTTGTAATCAACCAAAACCATGGCCACCAAGGACTTTCCAAATAATTTAATTTATTCAAATCATTCAGGGTTCCATTATCATTTTATTCAATGCAAGGTTTTCAATAAAAGTCAAGCTATGTGATAAAACATTCTCTTTGGCATTTTAACAAATATGTTGAGGGCATATATTTTCAAAAACCAAGAACTAAATAACCACTCCCATGCAACCATATGTTCAAACCAAAATTAAAACATCAAAACCATCAATAGAACATGGGAAAACATCATCCAACCATTAGAAACCAAAAACCCCAATATATATCAAAAAACCAACATAAACCCACAATAATGCCATGAAAAAAATTAAGTTAAACATGCGTTTAGTTTTAATTAACAATGAGGAAGGAGTAACATGTCTTACATACGAAAGATGATGGAGAGAACTACCCTTGAGAGCCTTAATTGACCACCTTGAGGAAACCCTAGCCCATTTTGTAACCAAGTCCTTTGAGAGTGTTTAAATAGTGTTTGATTGTGAATAAGAGGTTAAGGAATCCTCCATAGGTATTTTAAGTCTTGGTGGTCAACAGAAGTTAAGAGAGAAAATGTCCAGTATAGCCCCAACTTAAATTGTAAAGATTTTGCAGTAGGGTATGGTTGGCTCCCCTCCAATCGTACACACACCATATGAGTGGTACCTTCCACTTTTAACTTGATCAAAATGTTGGACATCATATTATTTCATACATACGAATCCCCTAACCCTAATCATACCTTTACCATACGACAAGTACTAACCTAGTCGTACCTTAAGAAAAATGTGAATGGGTAGACATTGGGCAACATATGGTTTGGACCCTACTTATCATATAATGTACATATGAATCTTATGGATTCATTTTGTAGCTTGGACAGAAAATAACCAAAACCACACTGAGTAGCTATAACACCCCGCATTTTTAGGCTAGACATTGAACCATTGTTCTTACGTGTGTAAACTATAACCCCACGATTTATAATTTAATACATATGTAATAATATTATCCTAGTGTGTGAAGTTATATCTTGGTAAAAAATATTCGTATGAATCACTTAGAGCAAATTTGAGCTAAGAGCCTTTGATTCGACTAAATTTTTAGTATTTGATTCTACAAGGGTCAACTTTGAATGTGTATATCTTTTGATATATGTTTAATTTTATAGATCAATAACCACCAAATGATTTATAATTGAGTTATCTTTCCAATGATACTAATTTTTCCTTAATCCGATACTCGACCAAAAAAATATGTCTATTTTTGTGAGAAATAGTAAGGGTTCACGATAGCCTCGCGTTGCAAGGGCTATTCCACCTTCTTGGGGTTGTGTCACAAGGGATATTCCCTAATAATAGGGGTCATTTCATGAGGTTTAGTTACACGTGAGAAATAGGCCAAGGGTAGTTGGGTCCTTTTCCTCAACCCAAGTTGTCCAAAAAATATTTTGGGACATTCAAGAGGGAATTATTTGCTCATGTTCCTCAAAATTACTCACTAGAAACCCTTCCCCTTTCCCAAGAACAAAAGGTCAAGATTTTCCTAAAAAGAACACAAGGATTGAAGGTTCAATTTCAAGATATCCTCAAGAATCAATTCAATTAAGGTATGTGGGTATTCATCAATGAGATCATTTCACCAATTGAGACCCAAAACCCTTTCTTTTATTAAATTATGAATTTTTCCTTCATTATGGAATTTCACATGTTCAAGATGATTTAAATTCATGGTTTTTCTTAGTAATTTTAATTCAATCCATGCCCACATATGATTCCATGTAAAATAGGTTATGTAATGCCTTGAACTTCAAGTCCTTATGCATATTTAAATTGATTTTATGTTAACTTATCAAATTCATGCATTAATTCAAGTGTCTAAATGTTTTTGCAAAGTTTAACTCATTCCCATGGTACAATTTATGAAATTTACCATGTTAATGAATTGTCTTATGTTTTGGGTCATTTAACTATTATTTTTATACCACTATTTTAAGCATTGTTTACGTATTTTGTGATCATTCAGTATTGGAGGGTTATGAACACCCGATACCCATCTATTTATACATGTCATTGTCTTTAAGTTACAAGTCAGACAAGTCATGATTTTTATTACTATATTCAGACTACCAAGTTCATGTTGAGCCTTATAAGTATAGTACCATGTCATGTTAAACCATTAATAACACCATTGTCATTCAGTTGGGAGTAGGATTTAGAACTGAGAAAACCTAGGGATGTGGGCTCACCCACCAGTTAGGACTGGGTCCGTAGTACCATTCCCTATGTTTTGGAAGTATGTATCTATGATATTTAACCTACCAATTTAGGAATGACACTCTCTTTGGGGTCACCCGCTAGTTTAGGACTGACTCCTTAGTCCTTTGAGGCATCAGATTAGTGGATCCATATAGCCATGTATTAGTACCCGTGGTAAGGTATTGACACCCTTCTAACTAGGGTTACAGGTTAGATTATGATTAGCTCAAATTGGGGAGTGTTGGTTATGAGATAGCTCCCACAGGTTTAGTAAGTATTCAGTTTATCTTAGTTTAAGTTTTCTTGACCAAGTAATCAAATTTAAGTAATTATTCAGTAAGATTTATAGATTATTCATGTTATTCAGATCATGTCAGTACATGCTATACTTGGTCTTGCATTCTTTATTTTCCTTGTTCATGTCTTCATGCTTTGTATCTATACATGACCCTTAGTTCAGATTTATATCATGTTTAGATTTATATGAAATTTACATACAATATTCATGTTTTACCACTTCCCATCTCTGAATCTACTTATTCTACAAAAGTAAATATTTAAGAAACTAAGTGTAGTGATTCTCCAACTTAATAGATTACATTTTGTTTCTCATGTTTTAAGATACTTCAGCTTTTAGTTGATTTTAGTCTCTTGATGAGTCTACCTACAGTTAGTAAGCATATTTTAAGATTATGTATCTACTCACTTTAACTTATTGAATTCACCCCTACTTACTCAGTACATTCAAAAGTACTAATTCATATATATGTCTATGTGCTACATTGATTCATAATGTACGTACGAGTTATAGCCCATACATCATAATCAGACAGTTGGCAATTTCCAACCAGCAGGTGATGAGTTTCCTATTTTGGGACTCCAATCAATTGTACTTTATGTACTATGTTTTTATTAATCATATGTATTGATTAGTTGTTGTTGGAGGTATTTCTCATCTATCTATAGTAATTATAGTAGAGACATCACAGATAGTCAGTAAGAGTCGTTACATATAATTTATATTTTTTTCTTCAGTTTATCATGATGTGAACTTTGTCAATATTACATTTATTCAGAGTTTTTCATGATCATGTTTCTGCTCAGAAAATTTAGTTTTTATGAGATTTAAGTTAGCTGCTTAAGATGTATGCCAGTACATGAGATAGCATGGGATCACTTATGATTCTAAGCATCATGTTAATACTGGGGTTAGCCTTGGATCATGAAAAATTTGGTATCATAGCACAAGGTTCAAGTGTCCTAGGTTGTCTATAAAGCCTTGTCTAGTAGAGTCTTGCGAAATAGTATGGATATGTTTGTACTTTTCTTCGATAGGCTACCGTGCATTTAAGAAATATTTTCCTTCTTTCATGTATTAGATCATGAAGAATAAGTGTTTTATATGAAATTATGAAGTTACTTATGTTAATCTATTCATGAGAACTCTGCCTTATTCTTGAGCAAACGAAAATAGCCAAACTTATATCCTTATAGATAGAGTTTTCTCAGACAATCCCCATAGAATGTTATGGGATTATATGCAGTCTCAAAAGTATCCCATCGGTTCCTTTATTTTTCAAGGTAAGAAAATTATGCTTTCACATCTCTTCTCAGAATACTATGATAGCATATGATCTCGAGTTAGAAGCATGGACTCAGAATTTTAAACGTAGTAGAGTTAGGATAATGTTTTCTAGATTAAGCAAATTATGTATCTATGTGGATACTTTTATGAAAGGTGAACCTGTAGGTTTGAACTAGTGCATACAATAATTTAAGCTTATTGATTCCAGATTATGTATGATAATATGATTTAAAGATGTACCCATGGTGATATGGGTGTATTATTTTTATATTTTTATAGTGTGTGTTCTTGATGGTACCCTTAAGTTGCTAAGTGTGAGTGAGGCTAGTTGTCTAGTATATGATGTTCTTACTAACTAAGTTACGGGATATAGGTTTTTGATGTTGGATATTCAGGTGTAATGGTAATTCTCATGGTTTAGGAAAAAATTTAAGTTTAGAGATGTGATACTAGTAGGCTATGATGGAAGTATGGTTTATTAAAGGTTTGGAAATATCCATGTTACATGTTAGAATCTAAGATTGAATTGTGTATGATTGAGCTACAAGAAAGAAGAGTTGAAATTCTAGTTGGTGTGAACTAATGTTACGCTAATACTCCTAAAGATTCTAAGTTTTCCCGTGTTTAAATTATTATATAATGGCTATTGGGGTTATAGAAAGTTAAGAGTTCTATCTCAGAAGAAAGTACTAGTAGAGGGTTGTACACTTTCAGGTGTAGTCTTTCAGGGTAAATTTATTAGTGATGTTTATTATTATATCCCAGACTCTAGAGTAAAGTTGTTGTAATTCAGTTTAGAATTTATAAAAGGGGTCCAAAAACTTAGAATGATGGGTTAATGCTAAGGGGGATATGATAGAACAAAAAACCAAGTCAGGCTCTCAGATTCTAGTAATGATGCCTATGACACCCCAAATCTCATACCGGAAATGCTACATGGTGCTCATGACCCCGAAGGATCAAATGCTAACCTATGACTGATATATGTATATGTATACTATATACTATACTATAAAATGTGGAAACATAAACTGAAAGGACATAAGGTTCAAATTGTGGCATAATATCTAATTAAAATAAAACAACTGAGTGGGGGGGTATGAAATACCCAAAACAAAACTGACATAAGCTATCTGAACATACTGTAGTCAGGAAGTCCTCTAAAACATAACTATCTGAATAAGGAGTTGATGGGACATAAACCTAACTAACTCCAACTAATAAATTAATGAATTACATAATAACATAATGATCATGTCCTCGGATGATGAGGACTCACTTCTAACTCTGGCTACTAAGACTAGAATACTAATGGTGCTTTGGAGCTCGTGTCTCTGAACCTATGGTATAAAACACCCTCGCGTAAATGCGTCAGTAAGATTGAATATATTGGTATGCATGTGAGGTAGGCTAAATACATGAGGTTCATATGCATGAACAATAATAAATACATATTGACTATCATGACCATGAGAATACATGCATAAGACATAATAACTGACACTGATACCATGATAATATCATTACTAAATCTAAATACTGATAAAATAACATCTTGATAACTGATATAAATGATAACATGAGTGACTATATCTGACAGTCCTAAATCTGAAGGAACTAGCTGAGTTCCATACTGTATCCAAGTAGACTATATCTAATAGTTCTGAAATCTGAAGAACTATCTGAGTTTTTTTACTGATACTGATACTAAAACTTTAGGAAGTAGCTATCTAACTGATATGCCCCAAATGATGTATTATAGCTGAACTGGGGTCCAATATGTGCGCTGATGGAAGGGTGTCAATACTGCACCACTGGCAAGGACAACATGTGAGTGACCCTTGATCTTGGGTGTATTTATATGCCTAAGCACCAAAACTTATCCATGTTTTAGCTAAGTTTAGAGAAAAAATGCCTAGTTTCTTATTTTTTTACTCTACTTTTATGTAATTGAGCTAACCGATGTGATTAGCATGATTTTAGGTATTAATTAGGTAGATGAAGACATAATAGCACTATGGAATGCAGATGACATATGCCACAAGAGAGAGTAGTAGTCTGGACCAAATGTGGTGCGTAGAAACTATGTCCAAGACTAGTTTGTCATTTATAATTAGTTCATGGACTTAGAAGGAAATTATGAGAGACAATATTATTAAAAGGCTTAATGGTGAATTTTTATTCATTATTGAATTATTCTGTATTAGTTTTTGAAAGGAGAGTGGCGGCTTAGCTTGGGGTGAGAGAGATAAAATGTTTCATCTCTCTTATTTTTACTATTCGCACACCAAGATCATCTTCTAGTTTTGGTATGATGAATATTTCTGTTGTGATTTCTATTTTATTCATGAGTAGCTAAGTTTTTAGTTAGGGTTATGGAAGCGTTGTAGCATACAATGTATTACTTTGGGTTTTGAATTCATTATGCATTAATTTGTTTACATCATACTCTCTTCGCTTATCTTGAATTCTCGTGGTAGCAAACATAGAGGATATTCCTTAAAACGTAATTTGTTTGAAAGAAAGGTTGATGTTCAGAAAAGAGAGTAGTGACAAGAAAATAGGATTACCAACCCCTATTTCATATGTTAATGCCTTAGCAGGATTAACTACTTGGAGATTTTGTATTGTTTTTGGTAAATGCTTTTGATTCCATAGAACTAAAGTGAATTAGTCCTTAATGGTTAAGAAACACTAGGATTATGTTATTAAATACAATATGTTTCTCTGCAAGCATGATGCATGTATGAATTCGTAAAGCCTATAGTTAGAAAGTATTGAAAACTACAAGGTGAACATAACCCTAGCTTGCTATTTCTCTAAATTTTAATACTGCTGCACGTATTTCATCTTGTTAAACTGAAAGCATTAATTTATGAACTGAATCAAATCCCCCTATTTATTTTATGGAAACGAATGATTAAAAAGTCAACTAATCTACATACAACTTAATTAACACCATATTCCCTGTGGGATTTAACCCCAACTTAGTTGGGTTATATATTTGACAACGACCACTTACTCTCTTGTAAGAGAGGTGAAATTTGAGCGTATCAAATTTTGGCACCGTTGCCGAGGAATGCGGTTGATGATTGAGTTTATGTGTATCAATTGATTATTAGTCAAGTTTCCCTATTTTATATTAATTTGTTGTTTTTGCTTGTTATAGGCTCATTGTTGTTTATGCCATAAACCTAAAGTTCAGGAGAACCATTATTACCCTTTAATCCTGAACCTCATCTCATTGAAAGAATGGCTAACCAATAAGAAACTAAAATATTATCCGCTTTGGTTAATGCTCAAATAAATCTATAGAATGCAGATAACCTAGGTTGGGTACCTAATCAAGATGAAGAAGACCTGGGAGATGATAATTTAATTGACCCAGCTAGTAGGAGGTGTACAGTAGGGGTAGTTGCACCTGTAAATCAAAATTGTCCATTCAAAGGAAGACCAGACTGCCAAGCTGCACAGTTTGATGTTGACAATAATGAGGATGATTTATATTGAACTGGATCTATAGAGGAAATCATTCTACCACTACTAGCTCCTGGGTGAAATTCAACATCACTAGTACTATGATCCAACTACCGAATATGAAAGGACTATTTGGTGGATTACCTGGTGATGATCCAAATCTATATTTGGTGAATTCCATCAGTATTTATAAGTCATTTGATAATCCTGGAGTGGGACAAAATGCTATTCTTCTAAGATTGTTCCCACTGTCTCTGTCTGGAGAGGCAACAATGTTGTTGAATAAGCTGACTCCTAATTCTATAACAAACTAGAGGCAATTGAAAGGACCTTTCCTGAAAAGGTTCTTTTCGCCCTCCATAATGTTACAATTTAGGGATGAGATCAAAAACTTGTGGCAATTGGCCAATAAAACTTTGTATGATACTTTGGCGAGGTTTAAAAAGAAGTTGACTGAATGCCCAAACCATAAGATAACTGACGAACACTTGATGGAAATATTATATAGACCTTTGAACTCACTTACAAAGCAAGTAGTGGATAATACTGTAGGAGGAGCTTTTATGGATCTCACCTTTACTAAGGGTGCGGACATGTTAGAAAGAACGACTAAGACAAGTAGAGCTTGGCATACCAAAGATTCTATGGTAGCAAGTAATACTGGGTCTAGTGTAATATCAGTAGAGCAGCATAGGAGAGAAGAGGAGTGTGATCAGGATATGGCTCACATGAAAACCTAGATGGATCTGCTCACAAAACATTTACTAGAAGGGAATATAGAAAAGTTAAAAGTTGTGGGGTACCATGGCAAGGGAGCTGAATCAAACACTGAGGAAGAGGCTAACTACTTACATAACTAGAAGGTTTCCAGACCGGTGGTCAAGGAAACCAAGGTTGGAACCATCAAGGAGATTGGAAGAATAAAAGTGACAGGAGTGGACTGTATGTACCTCCTAGAAGTTGTGATAATGCTGCCACCAGTTCAGGCAAAATATCCATAGAGGACATGATAGAGAAACTATTAAAGGGAGTTGAGGCGACCAATTCTGGGGTGACTACTGTGAAGAGTGACATATCTTTCATGAGTCAACTAGTAAAATCACACTCAACTGCTATTGAAAAACTGGAGTAGCAAATAAGCCAATTCTCCGCAACATTCAACTAAAGACAAAGTGGGACTCTACTAAGTTATACAGTGAAAAATCTGAGGACTGATGGATCGTGTATGGCCATTACCACTAGGAGCAGTAAGATGTTATCTAGTCCAAGATTAGAAGCATCCTCTCATACTGATGTGGTCAAAATAGATTTGGAGATGGTTGATAAATCTTCAGTGGTGCCTGTGGAGTTGGGAGGTTCAAAAAAGAAGAGTGCGGAAGTAGAACAACATACTAAGCTGAAGCATGTTAGTGATGTGGAAAAAGACATAAAAAGGGAGGTAAAAGTTTCTCCAACTGAAATCCCAAGGCCACCGCCCTATTTCCACAATGGTTAAAGAAGAAAGAAGATAATGGAAAGTTTAGTAAATTCATGGCTATATTAAAGCAGTTGACAATGAATGTGCCCTTAGTTGAAGCACTGGAATAGATGCCCAGCTATGCTATGTTTATGAAAGACCTGCTGACAAAGAAAAGGACTGTGAGTTATGAAATGATAGATAATCTTCATCATTGTGGTGCTATTGCTACAAGATCTATTGTCTAGAAGTGAGCTGATCTGGGAGCATTTACTGTTTTATGTACAATTGGATTACTGAAGTTTAAAAAGGCCCTTTGAAATCTTGGGGCAAGTATAAATCTTATGCCATTAATGGTTTTAAAGGAACTGGGTTTGGGAGATCCTACGCCCACTAATATGCGGCTTCTAATGGCCGATAGATCTGTAAAAATGCCGATGAGCATTCTACATAATGTACTTGTAAAAGTTATGAATTTTATATTTCCTGCCAACTTTGTAGTTCTTGATTGCAAAGTGGACTTTGAAGTATCCATAATTTTGGGTAGGCCGTTCTTAGCAACTGGGAGAGTGTTAGTTGACATGGAGCTAAATGAGCTAAAATTTAGGATCAATAAGAAAGAAGTTAGTTTTGAAGTATGTCGGTCTATGAAACAACAAAAGGAGATGAGTGTCTTCTCGATTGTTGATGTATTCTATGAAGATGAGCTAGATGTACCTATTAACGATAGGTCTGTTGTGGAGACCATAGCTGGTTTAGTTGAACTTGCAAGCAAATATATGAGTGACTTCGAAGTTGTTGGACTAGGAGTAAAGCATTGTCTTGATCCAACAAATAAGGTACAAATGGTATCATCGATGTATCTTGATGAAGTCTGAGTAGTCAAGATAATGGATTCATGCCGCGATGTTAAATCAGGCGCTACATGGGAGGCAACCCTTGATTTTATTTTAACTTTATTGTGTTAAACAAAAATACAAAAAGAAGAGTCGAGCCACGACTAAAACTACGACGCTTGGTGGGAGGCAACCCATCCTTATAATCACTTTTGTTTTTTTCTAGTAAGTGTAGGTGGATGAAGTACTAAGGAAGATATTAGTACCAAATTTTATTTTGGAATTAAGCTATGTCAATGTGGTAAGTTTAGGAGTGATGGCAACATTACAGCTAAATTGGAGTAGTCAAATGTGTAAGGCTCATGTATGATTCAAATTAGAGTCGTGCCTCGAATTATGTTAATCTGACCCAAAATGTTTCGCGGTGTGACTTTATTTTGTGACTTTCAATGAGGTCTGTGGTGTATCATAGGGATTGGGCCAATGTATAGAGCTTTCCCACTGCCTCATATAAAAATTATTATGCATAGTGTCAAATTTTAAGTGTACTATTGGGTGTGGCACTCAATTTCACTTGAATATTGGTAAGGGAATCATTTAGCACTTAACATAGGTGCATTGCTTCTTACTAGGCAAAACGAGGGCATGTGTGCATCGCATACCTTCATGTGTGCGACTAAGAGTGCGTCGCACATTCCATCGCACATGCTCACTGGACCAACTATGAACAATGTGTGCAACAAAGATTGTGCCGCACATCCCATCGCACATGCTCACTGGACCAACTATGCGATGTTCAATATGTTGCACACTTTAACATGTGCGATAAGATATGCGTCGCACATCTAGCCGGACATGTCCACTACCTTAAGTCTGCGATACCTTATGCGACGTACAACTTGATGTCTGCGATAGGTAGTGCGTTTCCCACTTCTCTGCATAGGTTCACTGTCCCAACTATGCGACAACGTATGAGATACATACTTTGAGATGTGTAATATGATGTGTATTGCACATTTAGTCCAAATAAGCGTAAAAACTGACTTCCAACTTTAACTTGGGTCAACCCGACTCAGATATTCATTCTTCAAATAGACTTCACACCATAAATGCCCAAATTCATTTTTATTTCACCATTAAGCCATCGAATATTGAGCTCAAGCCATCGAATATTTTCCTTCACTAATCTTCCATCTTTGAGGTAAGTTTTACTTTTTTTAACCCTTAGTTATTATGACTCAGTGTTATAGTTAATTGATTTCTTAAGGATTACAAATTAAATTCTTGTCATGGCGATGTTGTGAAAGTGATAGTGTTTTGTATATTTTGGTATGGTTGAAAATATAGAGCATAATTCTGTTTAAAAAGTGCTTCAGTGCAATAGAATTGGGGGAATTAAAGTGAGTGAATTGTATTGAGAATAATGTAGGTGCACCATACCAAAGTGTATGTCGGCGAAGTCTGAGCAGCCGATAATATACTTAATTGGCTTATACTAACAAAATAAGTGTGGGGTGGTGCCTTCACTACCTTCATATTAATTGTAGTTAGTTTCATTATGTGTGGCTGACGTGGATGATATGATGAACACAGGAAAAATGGCTCTGATGATGATCTCAATGTAGGTGGCATGACTCCTAATGTGGATGAGGAGTACTACTAGCCAGGTTCTTTATCTTGTTATTTGCACTAGGGATAGTGCTGATCTTGAGTGTAGGGTACCTGATTACTTTGCTACTTGTTTTGTAAAAGAATAGTACCTTTTCCTTAGCATTCTTCTGTGATAGGATTAGTTATTTTGTTTATTTTGTTTCTTATTAGATGTTTATTCGATTTAGTCATAATTAGGTGTTTTTCTCGATGATGGATGGATGACGACCATCATAAGAGAAAATTAGTCATTTAATTGTATGTAACTGTTCTTCTGGATCACATGACATCATAACATAAGTATGTGATGGATCATTATTTTTGAAACACCTAGGCTCTAGTTGTGACTCTTGTTGTGATTGTTGGTTTTATTTGAATTCATGTAATTGTTGGGTCAAGAAAATATAATGCTCCTAATTGAGTTAACCATGTACCATGAGTGTGTAAGAATGTTGTATATTCATTATTGTAACTGATGCTAGAACATGCCTGGTGTGTGTGCACAGCAAAATAAAGATTCTGAGTTTAGGAGATAATTTAGGAATTTCTTTGATATCCATTATTCATACCTTCTTTTGACGTACCTTTGTACATTATCTTAGCTAGCCCCATTGAACCTTTAACTTGTTCTTCTGTTAGCCTCATATGTAGCCTATTCCATTCTTTAATAAACCTAATTTAATACAAAATTTCCTTAGCACTTTAATGTAAAATCAATTTGAGTTAGGAGTTTGACAGTTAGAGGAAAAAGGTGAAATTGATGCCCCAAAGTCTAGTTATTGACGTGTGAAATTGATGTTGTTGGGAGTAGCAAAAATTGTAAAAAAAGTTCCAAATTTTATCTTGGACATGTTACAATGAACCTGTTTTGGCCCTGGTCTTTCTTGGACATTGTGCACCTCAAATAAGGCAAATCTCTTAAGTTGAGAGTGGCTATTATAGGGCTAAGTAATGTTAAATTATGTAAAATAATATATTTGAAAGGGTTGCATACTCCCACCATATTGTTATTAATTGTGCTTAACGAGTTGGGGTGAAATGAAAATCTGTGAAGATAGCAGAAGTGGAAGTTGGTTGTTAGAGATTGGTCTTAATTGCATAATATAGTGTATTAAAGCTCTTAGGGAAGATAGTCACTATTTTTGGCCAAAATAGTTTCTACCCATCCTTTAGCCTGATTACAACCCGTAAAAGACCTATTTGATCCTAATCTTAATATTATGATATTAGTGAAGTATTACACTAAGGGAAAACATGTGGTCATCAGTTGTAATTGGAGAATTCTTTGTGAGAGTGAGCGCAAATTGATTCTTGTACCCATTTTGTTAGAAATTGCATGATTGAGAGTGATTATGGGTAACTTTCTTGTTGTGAGGGAATATGGTTGATGAAGGTTGGGTAATTTATATGATTTCTTTGCTTAAATGGTATGCATGAAATTGCCAACTTAATGACTCTATTCTTGAGGGTAGGTTGTCTCTAGTAATGATTCCTGAATTTACTTCTTGTTCATAATTGTTGTGTGAGCCTATTTGAGCATCTTGTCTTCCTTTGTGAGTGCTAAGACTTGTGTAGTATGCATAAATGGATATGTTGTTCGAGGACGAACAAATCTTTAAGTGTTGGGTGGTGATCTTGGATGTATTTATATGCCTAAGCACCATAACTTATCCATGTTTTAGCTAAGTTTAGAGAATAAAATGCCTGGTTTCTTATGTTTTTACTCTACTTCTATGTAATTAAGCTAACCGATTTGATTAGCATGATTTCAGGTACTAATGAGGTAGATGAAGACATAGTGGGACTACGGAATGTGGATAGCATATGACAGAAAAGAGAGTAGTAGTCTGGACCAAATGTGGCGCCTAGAAACTATGTCCAAGACTAGTTTGTCATTTATAATTAGTTCAGTGACTTAGAAGGAAATTATGAGAGAAAAGATTATTAAAAGGCTTAATGCTGAATTTTTATTCATTATTGAATTATTTTGTATTAGTTTTTGAAAGGAGAGTAATGGCTTAGCTTGGGGTGAGAGAGAGAAAATATTTCCTCTCTTATTTTCACTATTCGTACACTAAGATCGTCTTCAGGTTTTGGTATGATGAATATTTCTATTGTCATTTCTGTTTTATTCAGGAGTAGCTAAGTTTATTAGTTAGGGTTATGGAAGCCTTGTAGCATACAATCTATTACATTGGGTTTTGAATTCATTATGCATTGATTTGTTTACATCATACTCTCTTTGCTTATCTTGAATTCTCGTGGTTGCAAACATAAAGGATATGCCTTAAAACACAACTTATTTGAAAGAAAGGTTGATGTTCGAAAAAGAGAGCACTGACAAGAAAATAGGATTACCAACCCCTATTTCATATGTTAATGCCTTAGCAGGATTAACTACTTGGAGATTTCATATTGTTTTTGGTAAACGCTTTTGATTCGAGTGAACTAAAGTGAATTAGTCCTTGATGGTTGAGAAACACTAGGATTATGTTATTAAATACAATACGTTTCTCTGTAAGCACGATGCATGTATGAATTCATAAAGCCCATAGTTAGAAAGTATTGAAAACTACAAGGTGAACATAACCCTAGCTTTCTATTTCTATGAATTTTAATACTACTACATATATTTCATCTTGTTAAACAGAAAGCATTAATTTATGAACTGAATCAAATCCCCCCTATTTATTTTACGAAAATGAACGATTAAAAGTCAACTAATCTGCATACAACTTAATTAACACCATATTCCCTATGGAAATCGACCCCAATCTAGTTGGGTTTTATATCTGACAACGACCGCTTATTCTCTCATAAGAGAGGTGTAATTTGGGCGTATCAACTCTCAACTAGAAGGTTACTCTAATGTTAACGGTAGGACACCTCAGCTAGTAGGTTAAACCATCTCATGTACCCTCAACTAGCAGGTATGATGTATCAACCTACGCTGGCTACATTGTGTTGGAACAGAAGGACTGATTGCCTTTACCGTCATACCTGGGCGGTTCTGATTGCCTTCTATAAAATGGCCATAACTTCCTTATCCGATACCGGATTTTGATAAAATTGGTTTCATTGGAAATATAATTTAATTTCCAACATGACAAAATGTGAAAATCTTAAAAATACTATATGTACAAAAGTAGATTCATATTTCAACACAAGTTTCCAACATACTTAAGATTATTTCGAGCTAGGAAAAGGTATGGGGTATTACAATATCTCCCCCTTGAAAACATTTGTCCTTGAATGAGACTGATAGTAAGGGGAAGAACATAAATTGATGTACATAGATAACATGAATAACTTAAATATGATCTCATGACTTACATGACTGAAAAAGATGAACATATCATACTAAACATGCATATCTGATGCATGTGTAACTGATTCATGAATGCATGACTGAATGTTCTGTAGAACTAAGTTTCTCACAATAAGAATAAATTTAAAATTCATAATTATATAATTGAACTCATACATGAATGTATGACTTAATAAGCAATGGTATCTAATACAGGGTTTATAATGAAATCCTGAACATGAAGTGGATACCAAGTTTATAACTGAAATCTGAGCATGAAACTGAAAATCTTAAGGAGAACTGTTACCCAGAGCTAGATATGAGTTGGAGGAGAAGAGGTAAGGATATTTGGTACGCATGTCTGCTTCTACTTCCCAAGTAGCTCCCTCAATGGATTGATTTCACCAAAGGACTTTGAATAGAGGGACTTCTTTGTTCCTCGGTCTACGAGTCTGATAGTCTAGGATTTCTACTGGGATTTCTTTATAAGAGAGACTATTCTGAACATCAATGCTCTGAATAAGGACTAGAACTACTGGGTCACCTATGCACTTCTTGGGAAAAGAGACATGGAAGACTGAATGAATTGAGGCTAGATATAAAGGCAACTCATGCTCGTAAGCTATCTTGCCGAAATGATTAAGAATCTTGAAGGGACCGACATATCGAGGACTAATCTTTCTATTCTTACCAAACTGATCCATTCCCTTCATGGGAGAGATCTTTAGATAGAAATAGTCACCAATCTAAAACTCGGGATCTTTTGTACGAACATCCGCATACGACTTCTATCAGCTCTGATCTGCCCAGAGTCTTTGTCTGATCAACTGGAATTTCTGTAAGGCGTCAGATACCAAGTCAAGACCTATGACTGAAGCCTTACTAACTTCGAACCAACCTATTGGAGATCTACATCTCCTACAGTAGAGAGCTTCGAATGGAGCCAACTTAATACTGGAATGATAGATTTCGTTGTATGCAAACTCAGTCAAGGGCAAGTGGTCATCCCAACTACCCTTGAAATCAATTGCACACGCCTTTAGCATATCTTCTAAAGTCTAAATGGTCCTTTTTGCTTGACTATCTTTCTGAGGATGGAAGGCTGTACTAAGATGAACTTGGGTACCAAGACCCTTTTAGAATGTTTTTCAGAAGTGAGAGGTGAACTAGCTACCTCTGTCTGAGATAATAGATAGAGGAACACCATGTAATCTGACCAACTCCCTAATGTAGAATTTGGAATAATCCTCGGTTGAATAAGAGGTATGAACTGGAAGAAAATGAGCTGATTTGGTCATTCTGTCTACAATGACCCAAACTGAATTATGCTAATGATGAGTTCGAGGCAAACCCGTCATGAAGTCCATGTTCACTTCTTCCCACTTCCAAGTAGGAATAATGAACTCTTGCATAGGACCACTAGGCTTCTGATACTCTATGTTAACCTGCTGGCATGTAGAGTACTTAGCCATAAATTCTACAACATCTCTCTTCATCCCACTCTACTAATAGATCTCCCACAAGTCACGGTACATCTTTGTGGACCTTGGATGAATAGAGTAGCGCGCACCTTGCGCTTCTGTAAGAGTCACTACCTTAAGTAATATACACCTAGAACACAGAGACAATCCTAACAACTCAGAATACCATCTCCCCCTTAGGAGATAACCTCTACTTTCTGATCTTGGACTGACTCTTTTAACTTGATAAGGCTGGGATCTGTATCTTGCTTTTCTTTCCACTTGGAAACAAGAGTTGATTCTTAATTACTCTGAACCCAGATATCACCCTCTTTAATATCAACTAAGTGAATGCCTAGTTTTGCAAGCTAATGGAATTCCCGAGATATCTTCTTTTTACTATCCTCCACATGAGCAAAACTAACCATAGACAGTCTACTAAGAGCATCGGCCATAACCTTGGCCCTTCTTGGATAATTAAGGACACTCATGTCATAATCTTTTAAGAGCTCTAACCACCTTCTCTGATGAAGATTGAGATTTTTCTTAGAAAAGACATACTGAAGGCTCTTATGATCTGTGAACACATCTACATGGATACCGTAGAGATAATGCCTCCAAATCTTTCAAGGAAAATACTATGGCTGCTAACTCAAGATCATAAGTAGGATAATTCTTCTCATGGGATTTAAGTTTTCTAGAGACATAGGCTATGACCTTACCATGATGCATAGTACACAACCTAAACCTACTCTGGATGTATCATAATACACCATGAACCCATCTGAACCATATGGAAGAGCTAGAACTAGAGTTGAGGTAACTCGAGTCTTCAACTCTTGAAAACTATTCTCACAAGGATCTGGCCACTGAATCTTGACTTTCTTCTGAGTCAATCTAGACATAGGGGATGCAATGGAAGAAAATCCTTCAACAAACCACCTGTAATAGCTAGCTAGACCCAAGAAACTCTTGATATCTGATGGACAGATAGGGAGAGGCCAATTTCTTACTGCTTTGGCCTTTTGAAGATCTACTCTAATGCCATCACCAGAAATGATATGACCAAGGAATGCTACAAACTTTACCCAAAATTTGTACTAACTGAATTTAGTGAATAGTTGATGATCTCTAAGAGTCTGAAGTACTGTTATAAGATGGTTTGCATGATCTTGCTCACTGCAGGAATATACCAAAATATCATCTATGAAGACTATGGTGAATATGTCCAAGTATTGTTGGAACACACAATTCATCATGTCCATGAAAGCTGCTGGGGCATTGGTAAGTCCAAAGGACATAACTAATAATTCGAAGTAACCATACCGAGTACGGAAAGTTATTTTCGGAAAGTCACATTCTCTAACTCTGAGCTAATGATAGCCGAAGCTGAGGTCTATCTTAGAGAAATAGCTGGCACCCTTAAGTTGGTCAAACAAATCATTGATTCTGGGAAGAGGATACTTGTTATTGACCGTGACTTTATTGAGCTAATGATAATCAATGCACATTCTAAGAGAACCATCTTTCTTATGCATAAACCAGACTGGTGCGCCCCACTGGGACCTACTGGGCTTGATGAATCCCATATCTAAGAGATCCTTCAACTGTTCTTTCAATTCTCTAAGTTCTGATGGTTCCATTGTCTATGGTGGAATAGATATAGGCTGAGTATCTAGGAAGAAGATCAATGCTGAAGTATATTTTCCTTTTGGGAGGAATTCCTGGAAGATCTTCGGGAAAGATATCTGAATATTCATTCATAACCAGAACTGATTCAAGACTAGAGTCTCAGAAATGGAATCCTTAACATGAACAAGATGATAGACACATGACTTAGATATCATTTTCCTTTCCAGGAGTTAGGAAACAAGCTAACCTCTAAAAGATGAAGTATTACCCCTCTACTCTAGGACAGGTTTATTCAGAAATTAAAATTGGACTATTCTGTTTATACAGTTGACTGCAGCATAGCAGGAATGAATACAATCTATGTTGAGAATGACATCAAAATTGGTCATCTATAATTCAACTAAGACTGCAGAAGTGACTTTCTAAAATATCATAATCGGGCAGTTCCTGTATACCCGCCGGGCTATCATGGTTTTACCTACTAGGTAGAAACTGAAAAGGGCTCTGCTAGAATTTTGAGATTGATTCTAAAATCAACTGCTATATAGGGATTAACAAATGATAAGGAAGAACGTGGATCTAGCAAAGCATAAAAATGCACATGAAAGATCTGTAATGTACCAGTAACCACATCAGGAGAATTTTCTTGATCTTTCCAAGATTGGAGAGCATAGAGTTTGTTTGGGCGTTGCCCACTAGTAGCACTAGAAGAGGCACCCTGCTGATTTGGGCGATTGAACTGAGTTGAGGAACAATTCTATTGACCTGGAGGACCTGACTGCAGACAATCTCTAACTCTATGGCCTGGCTTTCCACACCCGAAAAAAGTATCACTACCATCTCTGCAAGTACAGTGGTGGTGCTTGCCATAAGTCTGGAAAAGAGGATAGGAGCGGGTACTTCTAACACTGTCTTGATACTAAGAGCCTGGCGCTCTATCTTTGAACTTAGGAAATGGAGCACTAGCTGATGAAAGAGATGGAACTGATGACTTAGGATGAAACGGAGAACGGTTTCCTTCTTCTAACTTAGGCTGAGCAAAGTTGAAACTACCTGTCCTTGCTTTCTTATTTTGCTTCTCTCTTATCTTAATCTTTTACTCATCTATCTGCTGAGCATGAGTCAAAACCTTGCTAAATTTAGTCACTGTTCAGCATGGCGAATCTGCACTCATTAACCACACTATCATTCACCCCTGAAATGAACTTATTCATCCTTTCCCTACTATCTGGAACTACATAAAGGGCATATCTGGCTAATTGAGTAAACTTAAGTGAATACTCTTTCAGTGTCATATTGCCCTGCCTGAGGTTGATGAATTCTAGCACCTTAGATTCTCTAAGATCTAGGGGAAAGAATCTATCAAGGAAAGCAAAAGCAAACTCCTCCCACTCAACTGACCTTGTATCATCTGCCCTCTCTGCCTTCCACTGCTTGAACTAAGTATGAGCCACATCCTACAACTGATATGCAGCTAGCTTTGCACTCTCACAAGAAGTAACCCCTATTATGTTTGTAACTTTCTACACCTGATCTAAGAATTCCAAAGGGTCCTCATCTACTTTAGACTCGAGAAAAGATAGAAGGTTCATTCGAGTAAAGTCTTGAATTTTTGCTGCAGCTAATTTGGCCACTGGGTTGGTCTGAATGACAGCTAGTCATTCATTCTGAGCAGCAACTGATTGAGCAAGAGTAGTGAATACAACTCTAAACTCTGCATAAGAAATATGTTCATCCAAGGGATCTTCTTGGATAAGCTATTTTCTTCTCTTGGGAGGCATGTTCTGAAATAAAAAGGGGAAATGAATTAGACTGAGAGATTGTCTTGAGATTATACTCAGTAGCATAGCATGAATACTAAAAAGAAGGAAAACTATTCCTAAAACATCTTATATCCTTCTGCACATAAATATAGCGCGCAACACACCCATGTACAAGACTCTACTAGATGCAACTTTCAGACTTTCTAGGACCCTATTTAACCTTAGGCTCTAAAACCAAGTTTAGATCGCCCCAAATCTGGTACCCGAAATGCTACACAGTGCTCATGACCCTGAAGGACCACAAGTTAACCCATGACTGATATTTGTACCTGTATATTGCATACTATACTGTAAAATATGAAAACATGAACAAAAAGGCAATAAGGTTCAAACAATGGCATAATATCTAACTGAAATAAAACATCTGAGTGGGGGTATGAAATGCCTAAAACAAAACTGACATAATTTATCTAAACATACTGTATTCTGGAAAGCCCCAAAAACATGATTGTCTGAATAAAGACTTGATGGGACATGTCCATAACTAAATCAAACTAATAAATTAATTAATGACATAATAATGTAATGATCATGTCCTCGGATGATGAGGACTCACTTCTAACACTGACTAATGAGACTGGAATGCTACTAGTGCCTTGGAGCTCATGCCATAAAGTGAATGTATCAGTACGAATGAATATACTGGTATGCATGTAAGGTAGGCAAAAATACATGGGGTTAATACGCATTAATAATAATAAATATAGACTGGCTATCATGAACATGAGAATACATGCATGAGACATAACAATTGACACTGATACCATGATAACATGATTATTGAATCTAAATACTAATAAAATAAGATATTGATAACTGATATAACTGATAACATAAGTGACAGTATCTGATAGTCCTGAATCTGATAAAACTAGCTAAGTTCCATACTGTATCTAAGTTGATTATATCTGAGAGTCCTGAAATCTAAAGAACTATCTGAGTTGTTTTACTGATACTGATACTAAAACTGTGGGAAGTAGTTATCTAATTGACATGGCCCAAATGATGCATTATAGCTGAACTGGGGTCCTATCTGTGCCCTAATTGGAAGGGTGTCAATACCACGCCAATGGTAAGGTTAACATGTAAGTGACCCTCAACTAGTAGGTTACTCTAATGAGAATGGTAGGAATCCTCAACAAGCAGGTTACGCCACCTCATCTACCCTCAACTAGAAGGTATGATGTCTCAACCTACACTGGCTATGTAGTTTTAGAATACAAGGTCTACACCTATGAATCACACACTTAACTAGAAGGTGAGTTCCTATCCTTGGGTTCAGTCAGTGCAAATTCCTCCCCCGATCTGAATGGACACTGAACATGATTAACTGATCTGAACATAGACTGAGTTACTGAATCCCATTGACTAATGAAATACTGTAGAAGCCTGACAATTGACTGAGTTCATGAGATTATTAAGATTTCCTGAGTCATAAGACTGTCTAAAGTCTAAGGATCATGGATTCACTGAGAGTATCATGAAAACATAACATGTCTCAAGGCACACAGCTAATGCTTTAGGTACAAGTACCCCAGGACTCAATAGAAGGAAACTGACAAAGCATGACTTACTTGAATATATGACTAACATCATAATCCATAATTCATTTATTGAGGCATTTCATCAAACATGTGATATGCATAAAGTTGTTCATAAATGGGGATTTCATAATATCATGCTAGTTGGGCACTTTTCCTTGACATAGGCATTTAATCAAACACATGGTAGGCATAGTATATATAGATAACATTGTACAACAAACAAACATCTTGATTCATCTTTAATTTCATCATCCAAGAGTTTTAATCATAGGAGGACATGAAACTACACCTATACTAATCAATTCCATATGAAATTTATCACCAAACATGTATTAGAATTCAATTAGACATTATCGACATGAACAACAACAACCCAACCGAAAACACATAAGGAAAATCCATAAACTTGAACTTAGAATGGAGATTCTTGGGCTTCATGGACGAAAGAAGTCCATGAATGAACACTGTGCATACCTGGATTGAGTTTCTTGAAGTTCTTGATATTGAATAATTTAAATCTCTTTGATTCTTGAAGAATATTTGAATTTTGTTCTTCAAGTTAATGTTGGAGAGAAAATCCTAATTTTTGATATTATGGATGAATAATAAACTTTCTGAGCTTAGGCTGGATATTACTAGGTATATAAATGAGTGTTAAAAGACCAAAATACCCCTATTAAAAATAAATTAAAATAATTAGAAGGGACATAAGACGTTGGGGTACAATGATTCGTTACTGGATTAATGGTCCGCTTCTGGGTCGACGGTCCATTGGACTCGCCGTCGAACTAGGACCAGAACTGGAACTTACTGCCTTAGTGCGATGGTTGTGTGCGAAGGTCCATCTCTGAGTCGATGGTCCATCAGACCTCTTTGTTGCACTCAACCAGAGAATGAACTCACTGCCTCAATACGACGGTGGGGTACTACAGTCCACGCTAGTTCGACGGTCCATCGGCCTTTACCGTCGTACCTGGGTAGTTCTAACTGCCTTTTATAAAATGGCCATAACTTTCTCATCCGATATCGAATTTTGATGAAATTAGTATCATTGGAAATCTAATTCAATTTTCCATGTGACAAAAAGTGAAAATCTTAAAAATACCACATGTACAAAAGTAGATTCATATTTCAACACAAGTTTCCAACAAACTTGATATAATTTTGAGCTAGGAAAAGGTATGGGGTATTAAAATATCTCCCCCTTGGTAACATTAGTCCTTGAATGATACTGAGAGTAAGGGAAAGAACATAAATTGATGTACATATAGAACATGAATGAATGAAACATGATCTCATGACTGACATGATTGATAAGATGAGCATACTATACTGAATATGCATATCTGATGCATGTGTAACTAATTCATGAATGCATGACTTAGTGTTTTGAGGAACTAAGTTTCTCATAATGAGAATGCATGTCTGATGAATTATTATATAACTGAACTGATACATGAATTCATGACTTAATATGCAATGGTATTTAATACCAAGTTTATAATGGAATCCTGAACATAAAGTGGATACCAAGTTTGTAACTGAAATCAGAGCATGAAACTGAAAAGCTTAAGGAGAACTGTTACCTTGAGCATGATCTGAGTTGGTGAAGAAGAGGTGATGATACTTGGTATGCATGTCTGCTTCTGCTTCCCAAGTAGCTCCCTCAAATGATTTATAATTTGAGTTATCTTTCCAATAATACTAATTTTACATTAATCCGATAAATGACAAAAAAGTCATGTCCATTTTCGTAAGAAACAGTAATAGGTCACGATAGCTTCGTGCTTCAAGGGCTATTCCACCTTCTAGGGGTTGTGTTGTGAGGGATGTTCCCTGACACTAGGGGTAGTTCCATGAGGGTTATTTGTATGGTAGAAAGAGGCAAGGGGTATTAGGATCCTTTTCCTCAACCTAAGTCATCCAAAAAATATTTTAGGACATTTAAGAGGGCATTATTTGCTCATTTTCCTCAAAATTACCTACTAGAAACCCGTCCCCTTTCCCAAGAACCAAAGTTCAAGATTTTCCTAAAAAGAACATAAGGATTTAGGGTTCAATTTCAAGATTTCCTCATTAATCAATTTAATTAAGGTATGTAGGGTATTCATCAATGAGTTCATTTCACCAATTGAGCCCAAAAAACCTTTCTTTTGTTAAAGTATGAATTTTTCCTTCATTATGAAATTTCATATGTTCAAGATAAGTTTAATCCATTGTTTGTCTTAGTAATTTGAATTCAATCCATGCCTATATATGATCCCATGCAAAATAGGTTATGTAATACTTTGAATTTCAAATCCTTATGCATATTTAAATTGATTTCATGTTAACTTATCAAATTCATGCATTAATTCAAGTGTGTATATGTTTTTGCAAAGTTTAACTCAATCCCATGTTACAATTTATAAAATTCACTAGCTTAATGAATTTTCTTATGGTTTGGGTCTTTCAACTATTATTTTTATACCTCTATTTTAAGCATTGTTTACGTATTTTGTGATCATTCAGTGTTGAAAAGTTGTGAACACCCGATACCCATCTATTTATACATTTTATTGTCTTTAATTTATAAGTCAGACAAGTCATGATTTTTATTACTATATTCAAACTACCAAGTTCATGTTGAGCACTTATCAGTACAGTACCATGTCATGTTAACCATTAATAACACCATTTTCATTCAGTTAGGAGTAGGATTTAGAACCGAGAGAACTTAGGGATGTGGGCTCACCTGCCAGTTAGGATTGGGTTCTTAGTACCATTCTCTAAGTTCTAGAACTACGTAGCCAACATAAGATTGTGAGATTTTACCCACCAGTTTAGGACTGACACTCTCTTTGGAGTCACTCGCCAGTTTAGGACTGACTCTCTAGTGCTTTGGGACATCAGATTAGTGGATCCACACAACCATGAATTAGTACCCATGACAAGGTATCAACACCCTTCCAAATAGGGTTACAAGTTAGATTCTGATTAGCTCAAATTGAGGCATGTTGGTTACAAGATAGCTCCCAAAGGTTTAGTTAGTATTCAATTTATCTTAGTTCAAGTTTTCTTGACCAAGTAATCAAATTTTAGTAATTATTCAGTCAAATTTATAGATTATTCATCTTATTCAGATCATGTCAGTATATGCTATACTTTGTCTTGCATTCTCTATTTTTCATGTTCATGTCTTTATGATTTGTATCTATACATTACCCTCAGTTCAGATTTATAGCAATATTTAGCTTTACATGAGATTTACATACAATATTCATGTTTTACCACTTCTCATTTCGAGATCTACTTATTCTACAAAAGTAAATATTTAAGAAACTATGTGTAGTGACCATCATCTTAATAGATTATGCTTTGTTTCTCATGTTTTAAGATACTTCAGCTTTTAGTTGATTTCAGTCTCTTAATGAGTCTACCTAAACTTAGTAAGCAGGTATTAAGATTATGTATCAACTTAGTTTAACTTATTGAATTCACCCCCACTTACTCAGTACATTCTAAAGTACTGATCTATATATATGTCTATGTGCTATATTGTTTCATAATGTAGGTACCAATTGTAGCCCACACATTATAATCAAATAGTTGGCAGCTTCCAGCCAGCAGGTGATGAGTTTTCCTATTTTAAGGACTCCAGTCAGTTGTACTTTATGTACTGTGTTGTTATTGATCATATGTATTGATTAGTGGTAGTTGGAGGTATTTTTTTTATCAATCTATAGTAATTATAGTAGAGACTTTATAGATAGCCAGTCAGAGTCGTTACATGTAATTCATGTTTCTTTCTTCAGTTTTATCATGATGTAAATTTTATCAATATTATATTTATTCAGAGTTTATCATGATAATGTTTCAGCTCAGCAAATTTAGTTTTTATAAGATTTTAAGTCAGTTGATTAAGCAGTATGCCAGTACATGAGTTAGCTTGGGATCACTTATGATTCTAAGCATCGTGTTACGACTGGGGTTAGACTTGGATTATGAAAAATTTGGTATCAAAGCACAAGGTTCAAGTGTCCTAGGTTGTCGATGAAGCCTTGTCTAGTAAAGTCTTGCGGAACGGTATGGATATGTTTGTACTTTTCTTTACGAGGCTACCATCTATTTAAGAAATGTTTTCCTTATTTGATGTATTAGATCATGAAGTAAAAGTGTTGTATATGAAATTTATGCAGTTACTTTTGTTAATCTATTCATGCCAACTCTGCCTTATTCTTGAGGAAACCAAAATAGCCAAGCTTATATCCTTATAGATAGAGTTTTCTCAGATAATCCCTACAGACTGTTATGGAATTATATGCAGTCTCGAAAGTATCCCATTGGTTCCTTTATTTTCCAAAGTATGAAAGATATCTTTTATGTTTATGAAAATCATGCACTAAGACAATGTCAGATATGCTTTCACATCCTTCTCAAAATCCTGTGATAGCATATCATATAGAGTTAGAAGAATGGACTCATAAGTTAAAAAGTAGTAGAGTTGGGATAATGTTACCTGGATTGAGCAGATTATGTATCTATGGGGATACTTGTATGAAAGGTGAATAGGTAGGCTTGAAATAGTGCATGCAATAATTTAAGTTTATTAATTTGAGATTATTTATGATAATATGATTTAAAGGACCCATGGTGGGTGATATGGGTGTATTATTTCTATGTTTCTACAGTGTGTGTTCTTTCTAGTACCCTTGAGTCGCTAAGTGTGAATGAGGTTAGTTTTCTAGTATATGATGTTCTTACTAACAAAGTTATGGGATATAGGTTGTCGATGTTGGATGTTCAGGTGTAATGGTAATTCTCATGGTTTAGGAAAAAAATTTAAGTTTAGAGATGTGATACTAGTAGGCTATGATGGAAGTAGTATGGTTTATTAAAGGTTTGGGAATATCCATGTTACATGTTAGAATCTAAGTTTGAATTATAGATGATTGAGCTACAAGAAAGAAGAGTTCAAATTCTAGATGGTGTGAACTCATGGTATGGTAATACTCCTTAAGATTCTAAGTTTGCTAGTGTTTAAGTTATTATATGATGGATATTGGGGCTATAGAAAGTTAAGTGTTCTATCTCAGAAGAAAGTACTAGCAGATGGTTATACACTTTTAGGTGTAGTCTTTTAGGGTGAATTTATTAGTGATGTCTATTATTATATCCCAGAATCTAGAGTAAAGTTGCTGTAATTTAGTTCAGAGTTTAGAAAAAGGGTCCACAGACTTAGAATGATGGGTTAATGCTAAGAGGGATATGCTAGAACAAGAAACCAAGTCAGGTTCTCAGATTCTTGTAGTGATGCTTGTAACGCCCCAAATCTGGTACCTGGAATGCTACACAGTGCTCATGACCCCGAAGGACCACAAGCTATTGCATGACTAATATCTGTACCTGTATACTGCATACTATATTTTAAAATATGGAAACATGAACTGAAAGTCCATAAGGTTCAAACTGTGACATAATATCTAATTAAAATAAAACATCTGAGTGGGGGGTATGAAATACATAAAACAAAACTGACATAAGTTATCTGAATATACTGTAGTCTGGAAAGCCTCTAAAACATGACTGTCTAAATAAGGACTTGATGGGACATATCCCCAGCTAACTCCAACTGATAAATTAATTAATGACATAATAACGCAATGATCATGTCCTCGGATGATGAGGACTCACTTCTAACTCTGACTGCTGAGACTGGAATGATACTAGTGCTCTGGAGCTTGTGTCTCTGAACATATGGTATAAAGAACCATAGTGAAAATGCATTAGTATGATTGAATGTACTAGTATGCATGTGAGGTTGGCTAAATTCATGGGGTTCATATGCATGATAATTAATAAATACAGACTGACTATCATAAGCGTGAGACATAATAACTGATACTGATACCATGATTACATGATTACTGAATCTAAATACTCATAAAATAACATCACGATAACTGATATATAACTGATAACATGAGTGACTGTATCTGACAGTCCTGAATCTGATGGAACTATCTGAGTTCCGTACTGTATCCGAGTTGATTATATCTGACAGTCCTGAAATCTGAAGAACTATTTGAGTTCTTTTACTGATACTGATACTGAAAGGGTGGGAAGTAGTTATGTAACTGACATGCCCCAAATGATGCATTATAGCTGAACTGGGGTCACATTTGTGCGCCAATTAGAAGGGTGTCAATACCACGTCACTTGTAAGGACAACTTGTGAGTGAACCTCAACTAGTAGGTTACTCTATTGAGAATGGTAGAAACCCTTAACTAGCAGGTTAAGCCACCTTATGTACCCTCAACTAGTAGGTATGATGTCTCAACCTAAGCTGGCTACATAATTCTGAAATGCAAGGAATGCTCCAAGAAATCACACCCTCACCTAGCAGTTGGGTTCCTATCCTTGGGTTCACCCAGTGCTAATTCCTACTCCTATCTGAATGGACACTAAACATGATTAACTGATCTGAACATGGACTGAGTTACTGAATCTCATTGACTGACAGAATACTACTGATACCTGACAACTGACTCAGTTTATGAGATTATTGAGATTTCCTGAGTCATAAGACTGTCTGAACTCTATGTATCATGGCTTGACTGATAGTATCGTTAAAATATGACATAGCTCTAGGTACACAGCTAATGTTTTAGGTACAAGTACCCCCATGACTCGATAGAAGGAAACTGACAAAGCATGACTTACTTGAACACATGACTAACATCATAATCCATAAATTATTTATTGAATCACTTCATCAAACATGTGATATGAATAAACTTCTCCATAAAAGGGGATTTCATAGTATTATTCTAGTTGGGAACTTTTCCTTTACATAGGCATTTAATCAAACACATAGTAGGCATAGTATATGTAGATAACATTATACAACAAACAAACATTATGATTCATCTCAAATTTCATCATCCAAAAGTTTAAATCATAGGATTACATGAACCTACACCTATACTAATCAATTCCATATAAATTTTATCACCAAACGTGGATTAGAATTCAATTATTCATTATCAACATGAAAACCAGCAACTCAACATGAAACACAATAGGAAAATCCATAAAATTGAACTTATATTCTTGGACTTCATGGATGAAAGGAGTCCATCAATGAACACTATGCATACCTGGGTTGAGTTTCTTGAAGTTCTTGAACTTGAATAATTTCAATCTCTTTGATTCTTGAAGAAGATTTGGATTTTGTTCTTGAGGTTAATCTTAGAGAGAAAAATCCTAATTTTTGATGTTGTAGTTGAATAATGAACTTTCTGAGCTTTGGCCGGATATTACTAGGTATATAAATGGGTGGTAAAAGACAAAAATACCCCTATTAAAAAATACATAAAATAACTAAAAGGGACATGTGATATTAGGGTGCGACGGTCCTCCACTGGGTCGATGGTCCATCGGACTCACCATCGAACTGGGACCAAAACTTTAACTTACTCTCTTGGTGCGATAGTGGTGTGCAATGGTCCGTCGCTGGGTTGACTGTCTGTCGGACCTCTCTGTTGCACTCAACCAGAGAGTGGACTCATTTTCTAGATACGACGGTGGGGTGCGATGATCCATCGCTTCTCCGATGGTCCTTTATCCTTCACCATTGTACCTGTGCAATTCTGACTGCCTTTTTTTAAATGTCCATAACTTCCTCATCTGGTACCGGGTTTTGATGATATAGGTATCGTTCAAAAGCTAATTTAATTTCCCACATGACAAAAAGTGAAATTCTTAAAAATGCCACGTGTACAAAAGTGGATTCATATTTCAACACAAGTTTCCAACATACTTGATATGATTTTGGGCTAAGAAAAGGCACGAGGTATTACAATATCTCCCCCTTGGGAATACTCGTCCTCGAATGAGACTAAGAGTAATGGGAAGAACATAAACTGACATACATACAGAACAAGAATAACTGATGCACAATTATATAACTGAATTGATACATGAATGAATGACTGAATATGCAATGGTATTTAATACCGGGTTTATCCTGGAATCCTTGAACCTGAAGTTGATACAAAGTTTGTAACTAAAATCTGATCAAGAAATTGAAAAGCTTAAGGAGAACTATTACCTTGAACTTGATCTAAGTTGGCAGAGAGGTGAGGATACTTGGTACGTATGTCTGCTTCTGCTACCCAAGTAGCTCCCTCAACGGACTGATTTCGCCAAAGGACTTTAACTAGAGGGACTTCTTTGTTCCTCAGTCTACGAGTCTGATAGATAGGATTTCGACTGGGATTTCTTCATAAGAAAGACTATTCTAAACATCAATGCTTTGAATAAGGACTACAACTACTAGGTCACCTATGCACTTCTTGAGGAAAGAGACATGGAAGACTAGATGAACTGAGGCTAGATCTGAAGGCAATTTTAGATCGGAAGCTACCTTGTAGAAATGACTGAGAATCTTGAAGGGACTGACGTATCAGGGACTAAGCTTTCCATTCTTACTAAACCGCTTCACTCCCTCATGGGAGAGATCTTTAGATAGACATAATCACCGATCTCGAACTCGAGATCTTTTCTATGAGCTTCTACATAAAACTTCTATCAGCTCTGAGAAGCTCGGAGTCTTTCTCTAATCAACTGGACTTTTTCTAAGGCGTCGGATACCAAGTCAAGCCTTATGACTGAGGCCTCACAAAATTTGAACCAACCAATTGGATATCTACATCTTCTACCATAGAAAGCTTCGAATGGAGCCATCTTAATACTGGAATGATAACTGTTGTTGTATACAAACTCAGTCAAAGGTAAGTGGTCATCCCAACTACCCTTGAAATCAATTGCACGCTCCCTTAGCATATCTTTTAAAGTCTGAATGGTCCTTTTTGTTTGACCATTTATCTGAAGATGGAAGGCTGTACTAAGATGAACTTGGGTACCAAAATCCTTTTGGAATGCTTTCCAGAAGTGAGAGGTGAAATAGGTACCTCTGTCTGAAATAATAGATAGCAGAACACCATGCAATCTGACCAACTCCCTAATGTTGAGTTTAGCATAATCCTCGGCTGAATAAGAGGTATGAACTAGAAGAAAATGAGCTGATTTGGTCATTTTATCTGCAATGACCCAAACTGAATTATGCTGATGACGAGTTCGAGACAAAACCATCACAAAGTCCATGTTCACTTCTTCCCACTTTCAAGTAGGAATAATGAACTTATGCATAGGACCACTAGGCTTTTGATGCTCTATCTTAACCTGCTGGCATGTAGAGCACTTAGCTATAAATTCTATAATATCTCTCTTCATCCCACTCCACCAATAGATCTCCCCATGTCATGGTACATCTTTGTGGCTCGTGGATGAATAGAGTAGCGTGTACCATGAAATTCTACAAGAATTTTATGCCTTAAGTTATCTACACCTAGAACACAAAGACGACCCTGACAACTCAGAACACCATCTCCCCTTGGGAGAAAACCTCTACTTTCTAATCCTGGAATGACTCTTTCAACTTGAAAAGGCTGAGATATCTATCTCGATTTTCTTTTACCTCAGAAACTATAGATGATTCTTAACTACTTTGAACCCATATATTAACCTCTTCTGTATCAACTAAGCAAAAACCTAGTCTGGCAAGCTAATGGAATTCCTGAGCTATCTTTTTCTTACTGTCCTCCACATGAGCAACACTACCCATAGACAGTTTACTTAGATCATCGGCAATAATGTTGGCCTTGCCTGGATGATAGAGGACACACACGTCATAATTTTTCAAGAGCTCTAACCACCTTATCTGACGAAGATTGAGATTTTTCTGAGAAAAGACATACTAAAGGTCTTATGATCTGTGAACATATCTACATAAACACCGTATAGATAATGACTCCAAATCTTTAAGGCAAATACTACGGCTGCTAACTTAAGATCATGAGTAGGATATTTCTTTTCATGGGGTTTAAGTTATTTGGAGGCGTAGGATATGACCTTACCATGCTGCATAAGGACACAACCCAAACCTACTCTGGATGCATCACAATACACCACAAACCCATCTGAACCATCTGGAAGAGCTAGAACTAGAGCTGAGGTGAGTCGAGTCTTCAACTCCTGAAAACTATTCTCGCAGGGATCTGACCACTGAAACTTGACTTTCTTCTGAGTCAATCTGGACATAGGGGATGCAATAGAAAAAAATCCTTTAATAAACCACTTGTAATTGCTAGCCAGACCCAAGAAACTTCTGATATCTAATGGAGAGATAAGGCGAGGCTAGTTTCTTACTGGTTCAGTCTTTTGAAGATCTACTCTAAAACCATCACCAAAAATGATATGATCATGGAATGCTACTGACCTTAGCTAAAATTCGCACTTACTGAATTTGGTGAATATCTGATGATCTCTGAGAGTGTAAAGTACTATTTTGAGATGGTCTGCATGATCTCGATCACTGCGGGAATAGACCAGAATATCATCTATGAAGACTATGATGAACATATCCAAGTACTATTCTAACACGCGTTCATCAAGTCCATGAAAGCTGCTGGGGCATTGGTAAGTCCAAAGAAAATAACTAAGAATTTGAAGTGAACATACCGAGTACGGAAAGCTATTTTTAGAATGTCACATTCCCTAACTCTGAGCTGATGATAGTCGGATCGGAGTTCTATCTTAGAGAAATAGCTTGCACCCTGAAGTTGATAAAAAAATCATCGATTCTAGGAAGAGGATACTTGTTTTTGACCGTGACTTTATTGAGATGACGGTAATCAATGCATATTCTAAGAGAACCATCTTTCTTGTGCATGAACAAGACAGGTGCGCCCCACGGGGACACACTGGGCCTAATGAATCCCTTATCTAAGAGATCAGTCAACTATTCTTTCAATTCTCTGAGTTCTACTAGTGCCATTGTATATGGAAAAATAGATATGGTATGAGTATCTGGTATAAGATCAATGCCGAAGTCTATTTCCTTTTTGGGAAAAATTTTTGAAAGATCTTTGGGAAAGATATCTAAATATTTATTCATAACTGGAACTGATTCAAGACTGAGAGTCTCAGAACTAGAATCCTTAACATGAATAAGATGATAGACATATCCCTTAGATATCAATTTCCTTGCCCAAAGGTAAGAAACAAGCTGTCCTCTGAAAGCTGAAGTACTATCCCTCCACTCTAGGATAGGTTCATTTGGAAATTGAAATTGGACTATTCTATTTCTACAGTCAACTGTGGCATAGAAGGAATGAAGATAATCCATGCCCAGAATTTCATCAAAATCAGTCATCTCTAATTCGACTAAGTCTACTGAAGTAACTTTTTGAAATATCATAAATGGGCATTTCCTATATACCCGCCGAGCTATGATGGTTTTACCTACTAAGGTAGAAATTGAAAAGGGATCTGCTAGAATTTTAAGACTAATTTCAAAATCAACAGCGATATAGGGAGTAACAAAAGACAAGGAAGAACCTGGTTCTAGCAAACCATAAACATGCATATGAAATATCTATAACGTAATAGTAACCACATTAGGAGAATTTTCCTAATCTTCCCAGGACTGGAGAGCATAGAGTCTATTTGGGCGTTGGCCACTAGTAGCGCTAGAAGTGGTACCCTGCTGATTTGGACAACCAAACTGAGTTGAGGAATGATTCTGTTGAACTGGAGGACCTGACTGCAGACAATCTCTAACTCTGTGGCCTGTCTTGCCACACCCAAAACAAGTATCACTGCAAGATTTGTAAGTACCCTAGTGGTGCTTTCCATAAGTCTGGAAAAGAGGATAGGTGCGAGCACTACCAACACTACCCTGATACTTAGAGCTTGGCGCTCTATCTTTGAACTTAGGAACTAGAGCACTAGCTAAAGAAGGAGCTGGAAGTGATGACTTAGAATGAAACTGAGAATAGATTCCTCGTTCTGAATTAGGCTGAGCAAAGTTAAAATTACCTGTCTTTGCTCTTTTATTATGCTTCTTCCTTATCTTAATCATTTGCTCATCTATCTGCGGAGCATGAGTTGTAAGCCTGGCTAAAGTTTTGTCACTATAAAGCATGGAGGATATGCACTCATTAACCATGCTATCATTCACCCCTGAAAGGAACTTACTCATCTTTGCCCTACCATCTGCAACCACATGAGGGGCATATCTAGCTAATTGAGTAAACTTAAGAGAATACTCTTTCACTATCACATTTCCCTACCTGAGGTTAATGAATTCTAGCACCTTAGCTTCTTTAAGCTCTAGGTAAAATAATCTATCAAGGAAAGTAGAAGCAAACTCCTCCCACTTAACTGACCCTGCATCATCTGCCTTCTCTGACTTCCACTACTTGAACCAAGTATGAGCCACATCCTGTAACTGATATGCAGCTAGCTCGACACTCTCACTATAAGTAACCCCCATTATTTCTGTAACCTTCTACACCTGATCTAAGAATTCTTGAGGGTCCTCATCTACCTTAAACCCAATAAACTATAGAGGGTTCATTCTAATAAAGTCCCTAATTCTGGCTGCATTTGAATTGGCCACTGGGTTGGCCGGAATGACAACTAACATTTATTCTGAGCAACAACTAACTGAGGAAGAGTAGTGAATACAACTCTAAACTCTGCATGAGAAACGTGTTCGTCCAACGAATCTTTTTGGACAAGCGAGTTTCTTCTCTTGGGAGGCATGTTCTAAAATAAAGAGGAGAAACAAATTAGACTGAGAGATTGACTTAAGATTCTACTCACTAGCACGATATGAATACTGAAAGAAGGGAAACTATTCCTAAAATATCTTATTACCTCCTGCACATAAATGTGGCGTACATCACACCCATTGCAAGACTCTACTAGATGTGGCTTTCAGACTTTCTATTACTCTATTGAACCTTAGGCTCTGATACAAAGTTTTTAATGCCCCGAATATGGTACCAAGAATGCTATGCGGTCTCATGACCCCAAAGGACCACAAGCTAACCCATGACTGATATCTATACCTGTATATTATATACTATACTGTAAAATAAGGAAACTTGAACTGAAAGGATATAAGGTTCAAACTATGGCATAATATCTAATTAAAATAAAATATCTGAGTGGGGGAAGGGTGTATGAAGTACCCAAAACAAAATTGACATAAGCTATCTGAACCTACTGTAGTTTGGAAAGCCTCTAAAACATAACTGTCTTAATAAGGAGTTGATGGGATATACCCCCAACTAACTCTAACTAGTAAATTAATTAATGACATAATAACGTAATGATTATGTCCTTGGATGATGAGGACTCACTTCTAAATTTAGAGCTGGTGTGTCTGAACCTATGGTATAAAACACCATAGAGCTAATTAATCAGTACGATTAAATGTACTGGTATGCATGTGAGGTAGGCTAAATGCATGGGGTTCATATGTATGAACAATAATAAATACAGACTGACTATCATTAGCATGAGAATACATGCATAAGACATAATAACTAACACTGATACCATGATAACATGATTACTGAATGGGAATATTGATAAAATAAAATACTGATAACGGATATACCTGATAACATGAGTGACTATACCTAACATTCCTGAATCTGATGGAACTAGTTGAGTTCCATACTGTATCTAAGTTGACTATATCTGACAGTCCCAATACCAGAAGAACTATCTAAGTTTTTTTACTGATACTGATACTGAAACTGTGGGAAGTAGTTATCTAACCGACATGCCCCAAATTATGCATTATAGCTGAACTGGGGTCCAATTTGTGCCCTGATTAGAAAGGTGTCAATACCGAGCCACTGGTAAGGACAACATTTGAGTGACCCTCAACTAGTAGATTACTCTAATAAGAACGGTAGGAACACTCAACTAGAAGGTTAAGCCACCTCATCTAACCTCAAATAGCAGGTATGATGTCTCAACCTATGCAGACTACGTAGTTCTGGAATGCAAGGACTACTCCTAGCAATCACACCCTCTACTAGCAGGTGACTTCTCATCCTTGAGTTCACTCGGTACAAATTCCTACTCCCATTTTAATAGATACTGAACATGATTAACTGATTTGAACATGGACTGAGTTACTAAATCTCGTTGACTAACGGAATACTGCTGATACCTAACAACTGATTGAGTTCATGAGATTATTGAGATTTCCTAAGTCATAAGACAATCTGAAGATTAAAGATCATAAAAATATGACATGGCTCTAGGAACACAACTAATGTTTTGGGTACAAGTACCCCCAGGACTCAATAGAAGGAAACTGACAAAGCATGACTTACTTGAACACATGACTAACATCATAATCCATAATTCATTTATTGAAGCATTTCATCAAACATGTGATATGCATAAACTTGTCCATAAATGGGGATTTCATAATATCATGCTAGTTGGGAACTTTTCCTTTACATAGGAATTTAATCAAACACAGGTAGGCATATTATATGTAAATAACATTATACACAAACATCTTGATTCATCTCTAATTTCATCATCTAACAGTTTTAATCAAAGGATTACATGAACCTACACCTATAATAATCAATTCCACATAAAATTTATCACCAAACATGGATTAGAATTCAATTAGTCATTATCCATATGAACAACAACAACCCAACCTGAAACACATAAGGAAAATCCATAAAATTGAACTTAGAAAGAAGATTCTTAGGCTTCATGGACGAAAGGAGTCCATGAATGAACACTATGAATACCTGGGTTGAGTTTCTTGAAGTTCTTGCACTTGAAGAATTTGAAACTCTTTGATTATTGAAGAAGATTTGGATTTTAATATTGAGGTTAATCTTAGATAGAAAAACCCTAATTTTTGATATTGTAGATGAATATTAAACTTTCTGAGATTTGGTCGAATATTACTAGGTATATAAACGGGTGGTAAAAGACCAAAATACCCCTATTAAAAATGACTCAAAATAAATCAAAGGGACATGTGATGTTAGGGTGCAACGGTCCATCACTGGGTTGATGGTCCATTGGACTCACCGTCAAACTGGGACTAGAACTGTAACTTACTGCCTTAGTGTGATGGTGGTGTGCGAGGTACGACACTTGGTCGATGGTCTGTCAAACCTTTCCATCATACTCAACAAAAGAGTGGACGCACTACCTCAATGTGATGGTGGGGTGCTACCGTCCATCGCTAGTCCGATGTTTCATCGGCCTTCACTGTCGTACCTGGGCTATTCTGACTTCCTTTTGTAAAATGGCCATAACTTCCTCATCCGATATCAGTTTTTTATGAAATTGGTATCGGTTGAAAGGTAATTAGTACCTGGGCGGTTAAAAATACCATGTGTATAAAAATGGATTCATATTTCAACACAAGTTTTTAACATACTTGAGATGATTTCGAGCTAGGTGATGTGTGAGCTGATGCTAACAAGTTTGATGCTTTTAACTAAGAATAATTGCAAAGTCTTATGCAACTTTTGTCATTTTTTATCGTTTTATCTTCGCTTTTATAGTTGAAGATAAGATGCTAGAGAACCAACAAGGATGGAAGCAAAAGAGTTGAAATCTGATGCAAAAAGAAGAGAAGTGTGGCTGACGACATTCATTATAAGTAGTAATCCCTATGATAAGCTATTAGCTTCATTGTTAGCTTTAGACAGAGAATGGACCTCAGTTGAAAGTTGTGACAATATTTCGTGATAAGCTATCAAGGATTTAATAGGTCATCAAAATTGTTGTCAGTCTAAGGTAGAACATGGGAGCGGAGGTAGATAAGTGACGACATTCGTGATAAGTCATCAAATATCTAATAGGCCATCATAGTTCAACATCATCCTAAGATAGCAAATTTCAAAATCAAAGAGGAGATGACAATATTTGTGATGTGTCATCAGCCTCCTGATAAGGCATCACGAATGGCATCACCTATCCGACAAATTATGATACTCCATGATTTTGTTTCCATAATTAGGGTTAACTAATTAAAGAATTGTTTAGGGTTTTCTAATGAGAGTTCCGAACATATGTTGGAGACATGTATTTTGTTACTTTTCTCTCTAGTTTCTTGGCTTGAAAAACAATCAACTTTGAAGAGATTTCCATCAACACTTTGATACTCCGATTGTGATCTAATATAAGAATCACTAGATGTTATTAATCTTTGTGGTAAGTTTATCTTTCAAATTATGAATTCATCTAGTTGTTTCGATCATTACATCATGAGTGGCTAAACCGCTCTAACCCAAATTATGGGATCTATGGGTTAAGTTTTTGTAAGATGCTAAGTGTTTAATATTCGAAAGGTAATAGGACTCCTTGACAATTCTAAGATTTTAATAATTGTCTATTGGTTGCAAATAATAGATAGCACCTGCTTTGGTTTGTTTGAGATGAGAAATCATATACAGTAGGAAGTGAATTATTGACAGGGACTTGGAAGCACTAAAAAACTTCCATTTAATAATTGAAGTTGTAACAAGGTTGGTTAACCTGAGATAAAGTCTGGTCAGTGAATATGAATTTCCTAAGTCCTAGAGGATTAGGTAATTAAATGCTTAAATAGGTCGAGAGACATTTAGGCATAACTTCGATAAAGATAATCTGTTGTCCTACTTACTGTGAGCATCTTGAATCACTATTAGCATTCTTCAAGTACCAAAACCCATAGTGAAGATAATTCTAGTTTTCCATAAACTCTTGATTACAAACACTGAAGCTAAAGTGACCAACAGTTATTTGTTAAACTCAAAACCCCCCATTTCATGAAACATCGAACTATCAGTTGATTAACTCAGAAATGACATAAGTTCACACCATATTCCCTATGGGATTCAACCCTAACCTAGTTGGGTTATATATTAACAATGATCACTTAAATTACCATTAGAGATGTATAGTTTGAGCATTATAAAAAATGATGCTGTTTTCGGGGAATACCATTGTAAATTGAAGTTTATGTGCGCTAATTGACTGTTAGTCTAGTTTCCTAGTTTTATGTTTATTTGTTATTTTTGTTTATTGCAGGATCTTTGTAGTGTATGCCAAGAACCAGAAGTTCTGGGTAATCATTATTACAATTTAATATCGAACTGCAATGAATTGGAAGAATGGCAGACCAGCAAAAGGCTGACAGATTAGCAGTCTTAGCTAGAGCTCAGGTGAATATGTAGAATGTCGATCAATAAGCTCAACATCGAAATCCTGAGGATAAATATTTGGGAGACAAAGAGTTGTTAAATCCTGGTAACCCAAGGCGTGCAGAGCAAGTAGCTGCACTAGTACAACGTAATGCTCACAGGAACCGTCCATTCTGAGAATGGCAAGATTACCAGCCAGTCTAGTATAACCTCAATTATGATGATGATGGAATAGATGGAGCAGGTGCAATGGGTGCAATTATTCCTCCACCGTTGGCACCTGGGGAAAAATTTAACATTATGAGTACTATGATTCAACTCCTAAATCTGAAGGGGTTGTTTAGTGGCCTTCCTGGGGATGACCCAAACTTGCATCTAGTAAACTTTTTCACCATCTGTAAATCTTTTGATAACCTAGGAGTGGGCCAGAATGCTATTCGATTGAGATTGTTTTCGTTGTATCTTTCTGGGGAGGCAACATTGTAGTTTAATAAGCTGACACCAAATTCTATAACCAACTGGAGGCAGTTGAAAGGATCTTTCCTAGAAAGGTTTTTTTCGCCTTCCAGAAGGGTACAGTTCAGGGATAAGTCAACAACTTTAGGTAGCTCCAAACTAAAGCCTTGCATAAAACCTGGGTTCAAGAAGAAGCTGACACAGTTTCTGAACCATAATATGATGGACATACACTTGATGGAGACTTTGTACAGGGATCTTAACTCTGTTACAAAGCCAATTGTAGATAATGCTGCTGGTGGTTCATTTGTTGATCTTAAATTCCCAGAAGCTTCAGAAATGCTAGAGAGAATGACCAAACAGAGTCGGGCATCACATACCAGAGACTCTATAATAGCTAGCCCCATTGTTTCTATGGCTATGACTACGGAACAATGTAGAAGAGATAAGAAGCGTGACCAAGACATGGCTTACCTAAAAATATGGATAGATTTTCTAACCAAGCACTTGGTATCAGGCAAAACTGAGAAGATAAAAGCTGTGAGATCTCAAGATAGAGTGGATACTGAGGTAGAAGAAGAGGCAAACTATGTTAATAATTAGGGGTTTCCAAGGCAATGGCCAAGGGAATCAAGGTCAAAATTATTATGATAATCCTGATTATAAAGATAGGGAGCAAGGAAATTAGAGGAACAATAATGATAGGAGCAGGCTCTATGTCCCTCGTGGAAATTGCAGGGTTGCTACAACAAGTTCTGAAAAAATGTCTATAGAGGACATAGTAGCTATGTTCTTGAAGGGAGTGGAGGATACCAAATCTAGTGTGACCACCATGAAAACCGATCTGTCATCTATTAGTCAGTTGGTAAACTCACACTCCACTGTAATCAAATATTTGGAGCAGCAGATGAGCCAACTCTCTGCAGCATTCAACTATAGGAAGAGTAGAACATTACCAAGTGATATGATCCAAAATCTATGGAATGATGGCTCATGTATGGCGATTACCACTAGAAGTGGTAAGATATTACCTGGCCCTTCTAGGGGCAAAAATATAGTTGAGGAGGTAGTTGATGATGAACCAGAAGAAGGTAGTCTAGTGAAGTCTAAGAAGCTGGATAATTCTGATGATGCTACAAGAAAAGAGAAAGAGAAGGAGAAGGAGGTAGTGTTGAAAACACTCCTAAGACCACCACCTCCCTTTCCATAATAATTAAAGAAAAAAAATGATGATGCAAAATTCACCAAGTTCATGGCAATGCTCAAATAATTGACGGTGAATGTGCCATTAGTTGAGGCACTCGAGCAAATGCCAGGATATGTAAAGTTCCTGAAGGGCCTTGTAACTAAGAAAAAAGTGGTGAGCTACGATCTGGAGGATAATCTCCACCATTGAACGCTATCTCTACGTGGAATTTGGTGTAGAAGAAGCCAGATCCAGAAGCATTTATTATTCCCTCTATTATTGGGTCTATGGAATTTGCTAAGGAATTATGTGATCTGGGAGCAAGCATTAATTTGATGTCGCTAGCTGTATATAGAAAGCTGGGCTTGGGAAATCCCATACCCCACCAATATGCAACTAGTGATAGCGGACAAGTTGGTAAAATGACCTATTAATATTTTGTATGAAGTATTGGTGAAGGTAGTTAGCTTTATATTCCCTACAGATTTTGTGATTCTGGATTGCGAGGTTGACTTTGAGGTGCTCATAATCTTCTATCGACCTTTCCTCACAACTAGAAGTGTGTTGATTAATTTAAGAGCGAATGAGCTCTTATTTAGGATAATGATGAGGTGGTAAGATTTGATGTGTGCAAATAAATGAAATAGCATAAAGAAATAAGTGTGTTCTCAGTGGTTGATGTGTATTATGAGGACGGACAGGAGATGTCAATAGAGGAATAACTTGTTGTCAAATCTCTAGCTGCAGTTCTGATGAATTTTAATCATGAAGGCATTGAAGAATATGAAAAGACTATTTTTGCTTTGTCAGGAATGGGCTCATACCCTTATGCTCCTAAGAAGCTAGACCTTGATCTTGCGAATTGACCAACACTGCGGCTAAGCCATCCATTGAAGAGCCACCGATGTTGGAATTGAAACAACTATCTGGGCATTTAAGGTACGTGTTTTTGGGCCATGGAAATACTCTACCTGTGATATTATGGCTGATTTGGGTGATGATTAGGTAGAAGCACTTATTTCCATACTTCAGAGGTACCAGAGAGCAATTGGATGGACTATCATAGATATTATTGGCATTCCTCCTGGCATCTACATGCATAAAATACAACTTGAGGAAGATTGTATTCCGACTATTGAGCACCAACGCCGTCTTAACACACCAATGCAAGAGGTTGTTAAGAAGGAAATTATTAAGTGGTTGGATGCAGGGGTGGTTTACCTTATTTCAGATAGCAATTGGGTGAGCCCATTTCAATGCGTGCCCAAGAAAAAGGGCATGACAGTGGTTGCAAATGATAGGAATGACCTGATTTCACTTAGTCTTGTGATTGGTTGGAGAGTTTGCATGGACTACCACAAACTAAACTCATGGACTTTGAAAGACCACTTATTGATGCCCTTTATGGAACAAATGCTTGATCGATTGGCTAGATCTGTATTGCTCCTGAAGATCAGGAGAAGATGACATTCACGTGCCCATATGACACCTTTGCATTTAAGAGAATAACATTTGGGTTGTGCAATGCACCCGCTAATTTTCAATGGTGCATGATATCTATCTTCTCGGATATGATGGAGGACACCATAGAGGTATTCATGGATGATTTCTCTATGGTGGGAGACTCATTTGAGTTGTGTTTGGAAAACCTGAGTATGGCCTTGCAATGATGTGTTGAATTTAATTTGGTGCTTGATTGGGAGAAATGCCACTTTATGATAAAGGAGGGCATCGTTTTCGGGCACAAAATTTCAGCAAAAGGAATAGAAGTTGATTGATCCAAGTTTGAAGTTATTAAGAAACTACCACCTCCCATTTTAGTGAAGGGAGTGTGTAGTTTCCTTAGGCATGCTGGTTTTTACGGAAGGTTTATAAGAGATTTCTTGAAAGTTGCAAATCCACTTTGTAAACTTTTAGAGAAATAAGTAAAGTTTTCCTTTGATGATGAGTGCTTGAAGGCATTTGAATGACTTAAAAAGAAGCTAGTTGAGGCCTCTATCATTGTTGCACTGGACTGGTCAAAACCATTTGAGATCGTATATGATGCAAGCGGTGTTATCCTTAGAGCTATATTGGGACAAAAGAGAGATAAACTATTTCATCCAATATATTATGCCAACAAAGCACTGAATAGAGTGCGAAAGAACTACACCTTTAGTGAGCAGGAACTTTTGGCTGTAGTATATACTTTTGAGAAATTCAGGGCTTATGTGCTTAGGACCAAGGTGGTGGTTCACACTGACCATGGAGCTTTGAGGTATTTGATGGCTAAGAACGATGCAAAACCAAGGCTGATTAGATAGGTGTTACTACTACAATAATTTGACTTTGAAGTTAAAGATAGGAAACGGTATGAAAAAGGTTGCAGATCATCTGTCTAGAATGGAAGTTAAGCAGGCAATTAGTGATTAAATAGAGATAAATGATGTATTTCCTGATGAGGAGATCTTGGCTGCTGCTGTGGAGAAATTGCCTCGGTAAGCTAATTTTGGAAATTATGTTATGAGTGAGGTCATTCTAGAAAATCTTTCTTTCTATCAAAGATGTAGTTTGAGCGTTATCACTAGAAAAAGGTATGGGGTATTACATGCCAGAGTACTATAAAACATCAACAGGGGAGGAAGATGCCCGAACCATTCTTATCTCAGGGCAAATTTTGTACTTCAGTTATCACAACAAGTACTCAAGCTTTACAAGTCAGCTTTATAATCTAAGCTCATATTCATGCACTTTCCATAGAATCATGTACGCTTCTAATTCCTTGTAAAATGAGTTTCAGTTCACTTAGTGGTGCAAATCATAATCCATGAATTTATGAACTCCAAACTTAGGTCATCCAGCTCACAACTCATGTACTCATGATTTACAGTATGCTCAGTTCCCATAACTTATTGGTGCCCTCTTAATGACCTGTGAAATTTAGATTATGTCATGTATATCTGTAGTTTAGATCTCTTAGAAGAATTCATGCCGTTGATACTCTATACCTCAGGCCACAGTTAAGTTTCAAATAAAGGTATAGTATTCTTTTAGGTTTCAAAATCTCATGTTTTAACAATTCAGTGACCTTTCTTTATCAAATGATAGTAGTGAAAAATAATTATTTAGAGGGGAAAGAGTAAAAGTTTCTTATTGGAGAAGTACTGTTGTATGTTTGTTTTATGAAAGGCTATAGGTTTGAAGGAATACTAAGGTACATCTTTTTATATATGTCATGGTTAGTTGAAATTTTATGTGTGTTTTCTTAGGGATAGTGCATGGAAGTTTATCATAATAGCAGTTTAGAGAATATGAGAAAGATTCTTTAGTGGTTGTTTTCTTAGAAGTTCGTATGTGGTTATGAAGATAGGTTTTAATGTCATGTTGGTGAATAAATGGATGAATGCATTGTTCTTTAGTGAATTCCTAGTAAGAGGTTGAATATAGTTATTGAAGTGTCAATAAAAATTATTCATGAAATGAAAGATGTGAAACATGCATGTGATATTGAATTCATGGTTCGGACTAGTATTATGGTGTTATGTGCAGTACCTTAGGATTTCAATTTTTGCTTGAACATGGTAAGGGTATGTAGTTCAACTTAGACTTGGGGCAAAGCTTGAAAGTTAGAAGTTGCATTGCCTAAGGCCTAGAAATTCTATCCTAGCTTATGTTTTATAGGCCTATGTTCCATGTTACAGAGTTATAGCCATATTAAGATTCTTTACTCATATATTTTATTCAGATCATGCCAAAGGGTTTTTGCTCCCTAATGTTATTAGAAATTCATAGAAAGAGTGTTAAGGAAATACTTCATTTTGAGTATAAGCTTTTAGTATGATTTAGTTTGTATAGCAGTAATTCAAATTAGCAATCAGACAGATAAGCTCCTATGATTTTTAATTTTCCATCAAGTCTTACTATCCAAGGTTTCATGAGTATGGATATTCACTGAGATATTTCATTAACGTCCATATAATTTATGAACATAGTTCAGTCAATACATCATGTTTTTTTATTCAGATATCTAGATAAGATTCAGTTCATAAGTATTCAGTGAATGATCTTAGTTTTGTAAGCATTCTAATTCAGACATTGTGATACTCATTGTACGACTTTAGTCTCATTATCTCATGATTTGTGCTTGCATAAGGTACATGGTGATACCATGAAGCCTTTCTCTCTTGATTTTTATGTGTTTTGTTGAGGAAGAGTTCCTAATAAGAAGTTACATACTTTATTCCATCCTTAGTAACTCTTTGATTTTATTGTATCAGTTGTCACTTTGTGTTCTATGTGTATGATTTTATCATGAACATTTCAAATGAGTTCTAATAGTAAATAAAGTCAAGTCAGCCTAGAAATCAGTTTCATGATAAAGTTATAATGCTTCAGCTTAGCTATATCCTTCATTACCAAACATGTCATGTATACATCATTCCATACTTATAAGACTTCAACAATTTTCTATCCATCATTCGAGGACGAATGATTCCAAGAGAAAGATAATGTCACACCTCGTATTTTTGGTCTAGACATTGAACCACCATTCCTATGTGTGTAAACTCTAATCCCACAAGTTATTTCTGAATATTGTGTCATAATATTTATCCTAGTGTGTGAAGTTCTATCGAGGTGAAAAATGTTCGTAGGAATCACTTAGAGCCAAGTTGAGCTAAGAGCCTTTGATTCGGAAAAATTTTTGGTATTCGATTCTACAAGGGTCGACTTTGAATATTTATAACTTTTGATATGTGGAATTTTGTATCTCAACACCCACCAAATGATAGATAGTTGAGTTAGCTTTCTAACGATACCAATTTCAACGAAAAGTTATGACCATTTTGTGAGAAATAGTAAGCGGTGGTGATAGCCTCGTACTATAAGGGTTGTTCCACCTTTCTGGAGGTTGCGTCATGAGGGATATTCCTCGGGACTAGGGTTCATACCATGAGGTTTATTTACATAGGAAAAAGAGGCCAAGGGCAATTGGGTCCCTTTCCCTCAACCCAAATCATCCACAACATGATTTGGGACAATCAAGAGGGCATTATTTGCTTATCTTTCAGATAATTACTTACAAGAAACCCTTCCCTTTCCCAAGAAATAATGTTCAAGATTTTCCTCTCACAAACAAAAGGATTTAAGATTTGATTTTAAGATTCCTTAACAATTCGTTCAACAGTGGGTTTCTTTCATCCATTGGGCCCAAAAATCCTCTCTTTGTTTAAGGTATGATTTTTTCCTTCATTATGGAATTTCACATGTTCAAGATGAGTTTAATCTAAAAATTTCCCTAGTAATTTGAATTCAATCCATTCATACTTATGATACCATGTAAAATAGGTTATGTAATTCTTCGAATTTCTAGTCCTTTTGCATATTTAAATTAATTTCATGTTAACTTATCCAATTAATGCTTTAATTCAAGTTTGTATATGTCCTTGCCAAGTTTAACTCATTCCCATGTTCTAACTTATGAAATTCACCAGCTTAATAAAATGTCTTATGTTTTGGGATTTTCAACTATGATTTTTATACCACTGTTTTTAACATTGTTTACATAATTTGTGATCATTCAGTGTTGGAGGGTTATGAACACACGATACCTATATATTTATACAGGTCCTTGTTCTCAAGTTACAAGTCAGAGAGGTCATGATTTTATTACGATATTTAGACTACCATGATCATGCTGACAACTTATCAATATAGTATAATGTCATGTTAACCATTATTAACACCACTATCATCAGTTGGGAGTAGGATTTAGCACCGAGTTAATCCGCTAGTTAGGACTTGGTCCTTAGTAGCAGTCCCTAAGTTCCAGAAATACGCAGCCAGCATAAAATTATGAGATTCCATCCCCTAGTTTAGGACTGACACTCTCTTAAGGGTCACCCACCAATTTAGGACTGACTCACATCAGATTAGTAGATCCACACAGCCATATGTTATTATCCGTGGTAAGGTGCTGACACTTCCAACAAGGGTTATAGGTTGGACCCTGATTAGCTCATATTGGGGTATGTCCGTTACATGATAGCTCCCACAATTTTAGTTACTATTTAGTTTATCTCAATTCAAGTTTGCTTGACAAAGTAATTTAATTTCAGTAATTATTTAGTTGGAGTTATAGATTATTCATATTATTCAGATCATGTTAGTACATTCTATACTTGGTCTTGTATTCTTAGTTTTACATGTTCATGTTTTCATGCTCATTATCTATACAAGACCCTTAGTTCAGATTTATAGCATGTTTAGCTTTATATGAGATTTACATACAGTATTCAGGTTTTACCATTTCGCAGCTCCAGTTCTACTTATTCTACAAAAGTAAAGATTTAAGAAACTAAGTGTAGTGATTCAACAGATTAATTTCTGTCTCATGGTGAGCGTACCTACACTTAGCATGCATGTTTTAAGATTATGTATCTACTCAGTTTTATTTATTGCATTCACCCCAACTTACTCAGTACATTCCAAAGTACTTATCCACAAATATGTCCATGCGCTACATTGTCTCAAAATGTACGTACTAGTTGTAGCCACACGTCATAACCAGACAATTTGCAGCTTCTAGCCATCAGTTGATGAATTCTCCTATTTTGGGGACTCCAGTCAGTTATAGTTCATGTACTATGTTGTTATTATTCATAGGTATTGATTAGTGGTAGTTGGAGGCATGTCCCATATATCTATAGTCAGTATAGTAGAGGCTTCATAGATAGTTAGTCATAATCATTACATGTTATTCAAGTTTCTTTAATATTATTATGATGTAAACTTTATCAGTATTACATTTATTTAGAGTTTTTCATGATCATGTTTCCGCTCAGAAAATTTAGTTTTCATACAATTTTAAATTAGTTTCTTAAGCAGTATGCCAGTACATAGTTTAGATTGGGATCACTGGTGATTCTAAGCATCGTGTTATGATTAGGGGGTAGCTTCGGGTTGTGAAAGTAACATATAACTAAGATCCCCTAAACCATATCCACATCATACGATAAGTAAGAATTAGTCATATGATGAACAAAAAGCTCGAACTCAGGAAATTTCTAAGGGTCAAAGCTCAGGGTGTTTCAATTTTCCCCCACTTGGATCATTCGTCCTCGAATAATTGAATGAGGCAATACTAGCACGATTAAACCCCCCAAATGTCTCTTCCCTTAACTTTAAGATAGAAAGCATAATACCAAGGAATCAATCTTTCCTTTAACAAAGTTTGAAAATAAAGATGTTATAAATAACACATACCTTTTGCACAAATTTTGGGAGCAGGAAACAGGAACGGATATTGGGACTTTATGTCTTCTTCAGCTTTCCATGTAACCTCTTCCACCTTTTGGTTCCTACATAAAACCTTTACTGTGTTCACATATTTTTTCCACAACTGACTAACCTGATGATCTAATATCTCAATAGAGATTTTCTCATAAGATAGGGAATTCGAAATACCAATATCCTTGATAGACAATTTGTGATGGATCACCAATTCACTTTCTCAACATAGAAACATGGAATACCGGGTGAATAGAGCTCAAAAAAGAAGGCAATTCCAAATCATATGAAACAGTACTAACCCTCCTCAAAACCACATAAGAACAGAGCCTCCCCTTTTTTCTCAAACAATATCACTCCATTTATCAAAGACACCTTCAAGAATACCTTATCCACAACCTCAAACTCCAACTTCCTATGCCTCACATCTGCATAGGAATTTTAGCAAATTTGGGAGGCTTTAAGCCTATTCCGAATCACCTTCTCCATAGCTTAGTGAACCGAATCTAGGCTAAACATATTTGCCTCACCAATCTCGAACCAGCCAATGGGAGATTTACACCTCCACCATAGAACATTTTGAATAGATCCATCCCAATGCTAGAGTTGTAGCTACTGTTGTATGCAAACTAAACTAGATGAAAATGCTCAACCCAACTACCACCATATCCAATAACACATGCACGAAGTATATCCTCCAATGTCTAAATAGTCCTTTCTTCTTACCCAACTGACTGCGGGTTAAAAATAGTACTAAGACTCACCTTAGTCCCCAACCCTTTCTGAAATGACCGCTAAAAGTAACACAAAAACTGTGTCCCACTATCAGAGATGATAGAAACAAGTACCTGATGCAACTTCATATTCTAATAGAGATATAACCTTGCATAATCCTCACCCAAGAAGTTAGTCCTCACTGGTAAAAAGTGAGCCAACTTTGTCATCCTATCCATGATGAACCAAATCAAATCAAATTGGTTCCGAGAATGAGGGTGACTGGTAATGAAAACATGTTGATCAAATCCCACATCTATTCAGGCAGCTCAATTTCTTAAAATAATCCTCTTATGTATTCATCTTTCACTTTTTGGCACACCATGCAGTTGGTTAAAAATTACCCACATCCTTCTTCATATTGTTAAACCAACATATCTCCTTAAGGTTATGATATAATCATTCAAACCAGGATGAACAACATAGAGCAACTCATGCGCCTCAGTCAAGATGCTTTCACGCAAACCATCAACGTTAGGAACACATAACCTTCCTTGGTAATGAAAGGTAGAATCACCATTAATATCGAAGGCCATCACCTTTTTTCTAACTACATCAACCTTTATCCTCATCAAGATATGATCTAACATCTACTTCTCCTTAATTTTAGCTCCAAGAAATGACTTTGCTAGTTTATGCACCAACATACCATCATCCTCAGAGTCCAAGGGATGAATTCCAAGATTAGCCAAATGGTGAATGTCCTTTACCAATTCTCAGTCCTCCATATCCACAAAATCTAAAATCCCAATGGATAACCTGCTAAGAGCATCAGCAACAACCTAGGTGGTAATGAAGACTCATGTCATAATCCTTTAGAAGCTTAAGCGATCTCCTTTTCCTAATATTAAGATCTTTTTGAGAAAACACATACTACAGTCTCTTATAATCAAAAAAGATATCCATTTGCACTCCATACAAATAGTGTAGCCAAATTTTCAACGCGAACACCACAGCTAACAATTCCAAGTCAAGAGACGGATATTTCCTCTCACGCACCTTTAATTTCCTAGAGGCATAAGCTATCATATTTCTATGCTGCATGAAAATGCAACCAAGCCCTACACAGGACACATCACAATAGACCACAAACCAATCAGTGCCTTCAAGACAAGTCAAAACTGGAGCCGAAGTTAGATTATCCATCAGCTTCTCAAAACTCTCCTCACATGTATCAACTTATTCAACGGGGTAGCTATAGTCAAAAAACTCTCCACAAACATCCTGTAGTAACCCTCTAAACTCAAGAATATTTGAATATAAGTTGGAGTCGTGGGTCTAGGATACTTCTTTACCACTGCTACTTTCGGCGGATCCACCATGATCCCTTTACTAGAAATGGTACGACCTAGAAAAGTGACAACGTTCAACCCGAACTAACATTTGAAAAACTTGTAATACAACTGTTGCACCTTCAAGGTCTGGAATACTATGCAGAGGTGATTCACATGATCCACCTTGCTCTTCAAATACATCAAAATTTCTTCTATAAAAACAATGACAAACAGATCCAAAAACTGATGGAAGATCCTATTCATCAAATCCATGAATGTTGCAAGGGCATTGGTCAACCTAAATGACACAACCAGAAACTTAAAGTGCCCATATAAAGTATGAAACATAGTCTTTGGGATATCCACCTCCCTAATTTTAAACTAATGATACCTGAATCAAAGATTGATTTTGGAGAAAAACTTAGCACTCTAAAGATTATCAAACAAATCATCTATCCTTGAAAGAGGATACTTATTCTTTACTGTCACCTTATTCAATTATTGGTAATCAATACATATCCAAAGTGAACTGTCCTTCTTACACACGAATAACATCAGGGCACCCCACGGGAACACACTAGGATTGATGAAACCCTTATCTAAAAGATCCTTGAGTTGCTCCTTCAACTCATCTAGAGCCATACTATATGGGGTACTAGAAGTTGGATGAGAGTCCAGAATAAAATCAATCCCAAACTTAATCTCCTTATCAGGAGGAACACCAGGAAGGTCATCAGTGAAGACCTCAGGAAATTCATTCACCACCAAAATAGAATGCAAAGAAAGACCACTTGAGTTAGAATCTTTAACCTAGACGAGATAGTAGAGACACCCCTAGGATATTAATCTTTAAGCTCTAAGATACGATATAAGCTTCCCCTTAGAAGCTAGAGAACCAACCTCCCACCTAATGATTAGCTTATTAGGGAATTTTAAGAATACCTTACCAGTTGGTCAGTCTAGAGAAGCATAGCACGAGTTCAACTAATCCATCCTCAATATGAAATTAAAATCCACCATATCTAATTCCAATAGATCCACTAAAGTTTCTTTACTGCCAAGAACTAACGCACCCCCTATAGACTCTTCTAGCAATCACAAAGTCACCTATTAGGGTAGAAATAGATAAGGGGTTTGAAACACACTCTAAATCAAAACTAAAATGTACAGCCACAAATAGGGTCACATAAGAGAGAGATGACCCTAGATTAAGTAAACAATGTATATCACAGGAAAAGAGTTTCAACTTACAAGTCATGCCATCAGGCAATGCCTCAGACTTCTAGCTGGTAGTGAGAGCATAAAAATGGTTCCAACCAGTGTTGGAACTACATGGTGCACCCTTTGGTGACAGAGCTTATGATGAAGCAACTAGACATTTGTATCCCCCTAAACAAACCTTACCACCAGGATAGATTCTAAGCATATGCACTGGCTAACCACAGTTGAAGCACCTGTCCCTCCACTCATCACAGAAACCCTGATGCAATAACCTATAAAACCTATAGAAATGATATAAAGGAGTACACTTGGCCCCGCTAGCCTGAGATTGGGCACCCTATGCCTAAAATTTATTGCCACCTTGGAAATGCCTGCCACTTGATGTCTTTGGGTAGAGTGCACTAGCCATCGAGTATGACCTAAAATTTCCCCACTTCTTCTTGGGCCACTTACCACCATCCCTGCCACTCTACTTTTTTCCACCATTCTATCCAAAGAACCTAAACTTCTTTCCTTGCCTCTCTCCTACTTTAGCCTTTTTTTCTTCTCTTTCACTACCTGTTGCATGTATATAAACCTGGAGATATCCATGTCTTTGATTAATAAGACAACCTTACTCTCTAATATCAACTCTCTAGACCACCCAGAAGCAAACTTTCTCATCCTATCCCTCATTCTAGAAACCATCTTCAGAGCATATTGAGATCTCTAGGGAAACTTCAAGGCATACTCCTTGACCAAAATCTTTCCTTACCTCAGATTAACTAACTCTTCTACCTCAGCTTCCCTCAACAATTAAGGAACAAAGTGGTTTAGAAATAAACTAGAAAAACCTCCTACAGAGATAACTCAATATCATTACCCCTTGCCTAATCCTATTCCTCATACTATTGGTACGCCACATCTTTGAGCTGGAAGGCAGTAAACTCCATGCCCGATGCATTCATGGCATACATAACACAAAAGATATTTTCTATATCATCTAGAAAAACTTTTGTATCCTCCTAAAACTTGTCACTAGTAAAGATTGAAGGGCTCAACCTCATGAACTTGCTAACCCTTGTGGCCTCAAAAGATAGAGTAATAAAAGTACCACTCTTAGCTTTAGAAGCAACCAACTGTGCCAACATATGAATAGATTGATGAAACTAAAATTTTTTGACATCATTATGAGTGGATCAAGGATGACTATAAGGAACTGGTGGAACTCCAAGAGCACAATCAGAAACTAGACCCCTAGACTGGGTCCTCACCCTATAAGAAGAATGGGTCACATCAGAATTGTCCTCAGGTAGGACAGAAGAGTTTCCATAAGCTTTAGATCATCGAGGAGGCATGATCTGAAAAGCAAATAAACAAGAATTAGAGAAGAATTCCAGACATTAGACTCTATATCTCAATAAAAACAAAAGAAAGAGAAATATTCCTGAATTTTTTATTGCCTCTCTATTATGAGTGTGGTACACTATATACCCTTAAAATATACTCTACTTGATACAAATTTGTAGACTCCCAAGTGACAATAAACCTAGGGTTTTGATACAAATCTGACATGACTTGAACTAGGGCCTAGTTTTGTCATACTCCTCAGGTCCGATCAGGCCCAAAGATCGCTCACAAAACCTAACCACAACTGTTGTACACCATATGTCGATATATTATGAACATATGACAAGTTGGAACAATCATATATCAAATACATTAGTTAAATTCTACAAACCTATCCCATCGATGTTATCCCAATACCAATACCAATGCCAAGACTAATGCCAAGACCAACACCGTCTATACCCAAAGTAGTCACATAAAGCCTCTATTCAAAAATAAAGAGCATTCGGTCGGGACATGCCCTCGACCATAGCCAAAAATAAAGTCCAATAAATAAACAAAAGTATTAAAAGGTATGTATTGAATGAAATAGAGTCTTTCAGAGTATGGAAGATCACCACTTCTATAACTCCCCAATTCTATACCTCGGGCACTACACAGTGCTCATAATCTCGAAAGACCACAAGCTAACCCATGTTTGGAACCTGCTGCAGTAACTAAATAATAATACTATTAACTTTGAAAAAATAGGTGAAAATTTTCCATAAGCTTCAAATATGATATACATACTGAATATGGTATCATAATACCAAAACTGATTATCAATACTGAAAACTGAACAACTATCTAAAAATACTCTAGTCTGGAAAGCCTCTAAATTCTCTGAACTATGAAGTTGATGGGACAAGCCCCTAACTAACTCTGACTACTATAAATAAACTGAAATGCTGAAAAATAATCATGTCCTTGATCTAGGGGGACTCACCACTAATTTGGACTGCTGAAAATATGAGCTACTAAGGGTGATCTAGATCTCGTGCATCTGAACCTATGATATAATACATCATAGTGAAAAAGAAAAGCATGCGTCAGTATGTTGAATGTACTGGTATGGTCAGTGAGGTAGAATAAAATGCATGGGTTCATATGCATGAACTATAATAACTGAATAACATTATTATGACTAAATGAGAGTACATGCATGAATACGTAGACTGTAACTATGATTTTGATAACACTGAATATTGAGTCTGAATACTGATTTGTTGATATCTGAGTTTACTGATATTTATTACTAATAATTGAATGACTGTATCTGACTGTCTTGATTCTCTAGAACTATACAGAGCTGCGTACTAAGTTGATTGACTGTAACTGATAGTCTTGAGTCTGTAGAACTGAACTGAGTTCTATTCTAAGACTGAATCTGAAACTGAGACTATAGGAGCTAATAATCTAAACGACATGCCCCTTTTCAAAATATATTAGGTTCGACCAGTAACCTCTATTGGAACGTTGTCAATACCATGCCATAGGTAGAGACAAGCTGTGAGTTAACCCTCTCTAACTGATAAGCTAAATTCCTCTTACTGAACATACATATTTGATGCATGAATACATGACTGAATATGCAATGGTGACTTATACCAAGTTTGAAATGAAAATCTAGGCATAAAATAAAATAAACTTAAGGAAAACTATTACCTTAGGCTGAGTCTGAATTTACGGAGAAGAGGTTAGGATACTTGGTTTGTATATCTGCTTTTGCTTCCCAAGTAGCTCCCTCAACGGAAGGATTTCGCCAAAGGACTTTGACTAAAGGGACTTTTTTTTCCTTAGTCTGCGAGTCCGATAGTGAAGGATTTTGACTAGAATCTCTTCATAAGAGAGGTTGTCCTGAACATCTATGCCCCCTACGGTGACTATGGTTGATGGGTACCTATGCATTTTTTTATCAAGGAGATATGAAACACTGAATGAACTGAAAATATATCTGAAGACAACTCAAGCTTGTAAGCCACCTTTCCAAAACAGTTGAGAATTTGGCAAGGACCGACATATCAGGGACTAAGTTTTCCCTTCTTTCAAAACTACTTCACTCCTCTCATAAGAGATATTTTCAAGTACAAAAAATCACTAATATCAAACTAGAGATCTTTTCTTCATACATCAGCGTACGATTTTGTCGGCTCTAAGCTGTCTTCAGCCTTTCACTGATCAACTGAACTTTCTCTAATGCATAAAATACCAAGTCAGGCCCTATTACTGTGGCCTCCCCCACTTAAAACCAACCAATGGGAGATATACACCTCCTTCTATAAAGCACCTCAAATGAATCCATTTAAATATTGGAATTATAGTTGTTATTGTTGTATGCGAACTCAATCAAAGGCAAGTGGTCATCCCAACTACCTTTAATGTCTATCGTATATGCTCATAGCATATCCTTTAGAGTATGAATGGTCCTCTCTGCTTTACCATCTGTCTGAGAATGAAAGGTCATACTAAGATAAACTTGGGTACCAAGACCCTTCTGGAATGCCTTCCTGAAATAAAAGGTAAACTGGGTACCTCTATCTGAGATAATGGACAATGGAACATCGTGTAATATGACCAACTCCCTGATATATAGTTTGGCATAATCCTCGTCTGAGTAAGAGGTATGGACTGGTAGGAAATTAGCTGATTTGGTCATTCTATCTATAATGACCCAAACTGAATCATGCTGATGACAAGTATGAGGCAAACCCATCACAAAGTCTATGTTTAGTTCTTTCTATTTCCAGGTGGGGATAATGAACTCCTACATGGACCCACTAGGCTTTTGATGATCTATCTTAACCTATTAGCATGTTAAGAACTTAGCCATAAACTCTGAAATATCTCTTTTCATTCCACTCTACTTATAGATCTCCTGCAAATCATGGTACATCTTAGTGGCCCCTGGATGAATAGAGTAGCGCGGACTATGAGCTTCTACAAGAATTCATTGCCTTAAGTTATCTATACCTAGTATAAATAGTTGACCCTGATAGCGCAACACGCCATCTCCCCTTTGGGAGAAAACCTCCATTTTTTGATTTCTGACTGATTCTTTCTACTTGACTAGACTGGGATCCCTATCCTGCTTTTCCTTCACCTTAAAAACTAGGGATGATTCTGAACTACTCTGCATCCACACACTACCTTCTGCTGAATCAACTAAGAGAACACCTAGACGGCCTAGCTGATGAACTTTCTGAGCTTAATTCTTCTTATCATCTTCAAAATAGGCAACATATCCATAGACATTCAACTGAGAGCGTCGGCCACTACATTGGCCTTTCCCGAATGATACAAAACACTCATGTTATAGTCTTTCAACAACTCCAACCACCTTCTATGAAGGAGGTTCAGGTCTTTCTATGAGAATACATACTCTAGGGTTTTATGATTAGTGAACACATCGACGCACACACCATACACATATTGCCTCCAAATCGATACACTGCATCATTGGCATCGATACGATCACCAATACTCCACGTTAAATCTGTGTCTGTTCACTAGAATTTTCACTGAGCTAAGGGAAAAATTATTTGTCGAAATGATGGATGACGCGACACATCGATATCACGTCTACTCACTATTTTGGTCATTAGAACATGGTCTAAATGAGGTACGAAAAATCTAAAACTTATCTGGGAACACATATTGACCTTCCTGATCATGAACTAACTTAAATATCAACCTATAATGTATAAAAAAGTTGCATAATAAGATTTCCAACTTATGAAGGCTAAAATAACACTAAGTCTGAATACATAGCTAGAATTTTCTAAGTTTGTGACCCCCTGAACAAGCTTACAGGACTAAATTAAGTTAAGAATTTTGTAGGATCTTACAACTTCAATTCGACACAAAGCTATCTGTGAGTTCAAGATTAGTGAAAAGATGAAGTAGTATGTTTTGTTCCTACATCGCGGTGGGTTACAGCACCTGAAGATGGGTTAGCGAATGAACGATAACATACACTCGGGAGTAAGAATAAATTAATGCATTATTCAAAACAAAAGTAAATATCAAAATACAATCACATTCATACATAAATAAATATTTTGTTGGGAAACGGAACTAGGTTTAGTATTTGTTTAAATCTTTAACCTTCCTATGTAGCTTAATCATCCTAATAACACCCACGGGCTATATGGGTCTAGTGTTACCCCCTGAATGGGCTAGCCATATGAATTTAAGATATCATAGGGGTCGGGGATTCCTGTGTACCCTTAATCCTTTATGATACATATATACAAGTATAAACTTATGGGATTCCCATGTACCCCGTAAGTATATGGTCACCATGACCAATCCTCATAACGGCAAACATGAGTTTGCAGGGTCCATCCATTGTACTTACACCATCACGGTATCTATGAAAACCCTCCATTATTTAACAATTAAAATCTTTATCACATAACCAAACCACCAAATCAATAGTTTATTACCAAGGCATTATGAGGTAGTATCAACATATTAACTATAGTTTGCAAGCAATGTCATTATCCAACCTTTAGGGGATTCTCATATATGCTATAGGCTTTTCAATCAACCGAAACCATGGCCGCCAAGTCCTTTCCAAATCATTTAATTCAATCAAACCATTTAGGGTTCCATTACCATATTATGCAATGTAGGGTTTTCAATAAAAGTCAAGCTATATGACAAAAGCATTCTCTTTAGAATTTTAACAAGCATGTTGAGGGCATATATTTTCCAAAACCAAAATTAAGAACAAAATAAATATTCCTATGCAACCACATGTACCAATATTATAACATGAAAATCATAAATAGAACATGGGAAAATATCATCCAACCATTAGTAACCAAAACCCCCAACACATAATTCAAATCTAACATAAACCGATACTAATTAGAGAGGTGGATGTTCCTAATATTGTCTCTCATACACAGTATGGTCATTCTAAGTTTCTGGTTATGTCTTTTGTATTGACCAATGTCCTGATGGTATTCATAGACTTGATGAATAGGGTCTTTCATCAATTTTTAGATTTTTTATGATTGTATTCATAGACGATAATCTAGAGTACTCAAAGAGTGAGGTGGATCATGTTGATCACCTTTGCATTGTATTGTAGACCCCAAAGGTATAGCAATTTAACGCCAAATTTTAGAAATATGAATTTAGCAATAATCAATATGAATTTTGTTACTAGTCTTCCTCAATCTCGAAACCATTTTGATTTAGTTTGGGCCATCATGGATAGAATGAAGAAGTCTATTTATTGTTTGCTAGTGAGGAAAAATTTCTCGACAGAATATTAAGGTTGTACCTCCAAGAGATTGTGATGTTGTATGGGGTTCCTATTTCTATCATCTCAGATCATGGTACACAATTTTCATTACACTTTTGGTGGTTGTTACATATATGTTTGAGGACTAAGGTGAGTCTTAGTATGGTTTCCACCTGCAGTTGGATGGGCAAGAGGAAAGAACTATTCAAACATGGGAAGATATGCTTTGAGCATGTGTGATTAACTATAATGGTAGTTTGGTTGAGCATTTGCCTCTTATAGAGTTTACAAATAATAATAGCTACCACTCTAGCATCAAAATGGATCCATTTGAGGCCTTGTATAGTAGGAGGTGTAGGTTTCCTATTGGGTGGTTCAAGGTTAGTAAGGCAGAGACGTTTGGCCTAAATTTGGTTCACCAAGCCATAGAGAAGGTAAAGTTGATTTAGGATAGTCTTAAAGCTGCCTAAAGTCTCAAAAATTCCTATATAGATATGAGGCATAGAAAGTTAGAGTTTAAGGTTGGGGATAGGGTGTTCTTGAAGGTGTCTCCCATGAAGGGAGTGATGCAATTTGGGAAAATGGAAAAGCTTAGTTCTTGGTATGTCGAATCGTACTTGGTTTTGAAAAGGGTCATAATGTTGTATATGAGTTGGAGTTTTCTTCTAGTTTGTGCTCCATTCACCCAGTGTTCCATGTTTCTATGTTAAGGAAGTGTGTGGTTGATTCGTTGCAAATTATGCCTATCAAGGATATTTGTATTTTGGATTCCCTGTCTTATCAGGAGGTCCCAATTGAGATCTTAGATCGACATGTTTGTTGATTATAGACTAAGGACATAACTTTGATAAAGGTTCTATGAAGGAATAACAAGGTCGAAGAGGCTACTTTGAAAGCTGGAGAGGACATGAAATCCAAGTATTGATTTTTATTACTTATTCTGGAAAATCGTACTTAAGGTATGTGTTGATCTTAGCATCTTTGTTTTTTGTCTTTGATAAAGGTAGATTGTGAATCCCTTGGTATTCTACTTTCTGTCTTAAAGGTAAGAGTAGAGATGTTTGGGGGTTTAATCATGCTTGTCACTGCCTTGTTCTATTATTCGAGGACGAACGATCCAAGTGGGGGAGAATTGAAACAACTAGGTTTTGGCCCTTGGGAATTTCCTTATTTTTGAGCTCACTGTCCTGTTGACAATTTAACCATATGAGTCATATAGAGTGGGTATGGGTCAGGTGACCCTAGTCTTTAGGTATCCAGTAGGTAGTGGTTGAGTTTTCAGTCTTTGTAATGACTTGGTGGTACAAGTCATTATGGGTGTTGATAAGTCATTAGGACGGTCATTAATCAAATCAGTAACTTAGTGGCTTGACTTGAATCTGAATACGAGTGGCACATTAAGAGCCATTAGGATAGGTTACGAGTGTTTTCTAAGGATTTTCCTGTCATTTCTCCTTATAGGGAAGTAGATTTTGGGATTGATCTTTTACTGAATACCTATCCTATCTTTATTCCTCCTTAAGGGAGCAATTAAAAGATCTTCTTGATAAGGGTTTCATTCATCCTAGTGTTTCTCCGTGGGGTGATCTTGTGCTTTTTATGCATAAAAATATGGTTCTCTTTAGATGGGTATATATTATCGGCAGTTGAATAAGGTTATAGTGAAGAATAAGTATCTTCTTCCTAGGATAGATGATCTTTTTGAAAAAATTCAGGGTTCTAGATATTTCTTTAAGGTTGATCTTAGTTCGGGTTATCATTAATTGAAAATTAGGGAGACAGATATCCCTAAGACTACTTATGAACCCGGTATGGTCATTATGAATTTTTGATTATGTTAGTTGGATTGACTAATGCTCCGGCTGCTTTCACGGACCTTATGAATGAGGGTTTTAGGCAGTTTTTGGATTTGTTTGTTATAGTATTCATTGATTATATCTTGGTTTCTTCTAAGAGTGAGGAAAATTATTCCTATAATCTCCAAAATCTATTGCAAACTCCTAAGGATTGAAGTTGTATGTTAAATTTTCTAAGTGTGAGTTATGGTTGAATATTATGACTTTTCTTAGGCATGTTGTTTCTAGTGAGGGGATCAAGGTAGATCCACAGAAAGTTGAGGCGATTAAGAGGTGACCTAGACCCATGACTCCAATCAATATTCAGAGCTTCTTGGGCTTGGCTGGGTATTATAGGAGGCTTGTGGAGAGCTTTTCATCTAATGTTGCACCGTTGATGAAATTGACTCAAAAAAGGTAAAGTTAATGTGTTTTGATACTTGTGAGGGTATCTTTGAGAAGTTGAAAGATAGGTTGACTTTTGTGTCGGTATTAACCTTACTCGAGCATACTAATGGATTTGTGGTGTATTATGATGTGTCCCTATGGGACTGGGTTATGTATTGATGCAGCATGGTAAGGTTATGTCCTACGCTTACAGGATGCTCAAGGTTCCTAAGAAGAATTATCCAACTCATGATTTGGAGTTGGCGGTTGTGGTTTCTGCTTTGAATATTTGGTGCCATTATTTGTATGGGGTGCATGTTAATATCTATTTAGATTATAAAAGCCTACATTATGTGTTTAGTAAGAAGGAGTTGAATCTTTGACTGAGGCAATGTCTTGAGTTGCTAATGGACTATGATATGAGTCTTTACTATAATCCAGGTAAAGCTAATGTTGGTGCTGATGCTCTTAGCAAGTTATCCATGGGGAGTTTATCTCATATGGATGAGGAGAAAAGAGGATTGGTGAAAATCGTTCACTGGATGGCTAATTTGGGAGTTCATCTTTTAGACACTGAGGATGGAGGGATGATTGTTCAAGAATTGGTTAAATCATTTGTCAGTGATAAGGTGAAGGAGAAGAAATCTTTGGATCCCATCCGTATGCAGATTAAGGATGACGTAGGTTAATAAAAGGTTATGGCCTTTGATATAAGTGGTGATGGTATTCTGAGGTATCAAGGTAGGCTGTGTGTTCCTGATATTGATGGGTTGGGGCTCATGAGGCGAGGTATATAGTTCATCCAGGCTCGACGAAGATGTATCATGATTTGAAAAAGATATTTTGGTGGAACAATATGAAGATAGATGTGGCTAACTTAGAGGATGAATGATGGTTTACCAATAAGTAAAGGTTGAGCACTTGAGGCCTAGTGCAAAGTCTTAAGAGATTGAGTTGCCCGTGTGGAAGTGGGAGGTGATCAACATGGATTTCATTACAGGTCTTCTGTGGTCTTGTAATTAGTATGATTTCATTTGGGTTATTATGGATAGGATGACTAAGTCGGCTCACGTCTTGCCTGTGAGGACTACATACTCTAGAGAGGATTATGCTAAGTTGTTTATCGATGAGATAGTCAGATTGCATGGAGCACCGATGTCTATCATTTCATATCGAGGTACACAATTTTCTTATCACTTTTAACATTCATTCTAGAAAGGTGTGGGGATTAAGGAGAACCTTAACACCTCTTTCAACCCTCAAACGGATGGACCAGCAAAACAAACTATTTAGACCTTGGAGGATATGCTAAGTGCTTGTGCGATTGACTTTAAGGAAAGTTAGGCTTGTGTGATTAAGGTAGAATTGGAAGAGTTGCAAAGAGGACACGTTTATATATAATTTGGTGGGTCATAATCTCCAAAATTCCATATATTCCAGAAGTTATATGCATTCAAATTTGATCCTCGTAGAATCAAATATCAAAATTTGGTCGAATTAAAAGCTCTTAACTCAACTTTCCTCTAAGTGTTTCCTATGAAAACTTTTCACCTCATAAGCACTCTTCACACAAGTCTATTGATAATGACACTTATATTCACATAGGAATAATTGGTTTTGAACACGATCATTAGAACTATAATTCCAAGCTAACCCATGTAATGGCATACTACTTAAGCAACTTATTATATATCTATAATATATTAAAAATGTGAAGAACCTTAGAAAAGTGTTTTAAACTTTTTGCTCTTCATTAAAACAGTTTACAATAGACAAAATCATCTTTTCATATTTTTAAAGTTATTAATTAATTATTTATTTGATTAAAAAATAAGATTAGCATCAGGTTCCTACAAGGGAAAAAAATTATGGTAACTCAAATTCATTTCCTAAAATAGTAAGGAAAAAAGGAAAAATATGGTAGTCTTTCAAAAAAAAAAATCAATCACAAAATTCGGTGCATAATAGTAACATATATGATCACATATAATAAAATTTTTATGTGTCAATATTAAGAATACAAAAATTAAATTACGGACCCAATTCCATCATAAAGTAAGAAAATGTACTGAGTTAAAGTGGGGAAAATGTTTTGCACATGTGTCTCGTGTTACGTGTACGTGCTTTGCATGTGTGTCTCGTGTTAATAAATAAAATTATGTGTAATAGAATAAAATTATTTAAAAATAGCAATTAATAGTTAAAATAAATAAACACCAAATAAAAGAAAAAAAACAATAAAGAGAAATACTTATCTTATGACCACATAAGTGCATATATTAAGTGTTGTGCCGATTAAAACAACCAAATAGACAGTACATTGCACTTTCGTTGTAAGATATCGTAGAATGGAGTCTTGCACTTTTTTGTTCAAAATATACGTGTCTAGCAAGTTTTTAACTCTTTATATAGTGGTAAGAGACAATTCTAAGTGTTTTTATTCATGTGGAATTCATAAAGTTTGTATATTTAACAATAGGTAGAACAATGGTATGTGTTTTAGAGGTTCTATACAAATTTATATATACACTCCTGTTAAGAAGAGTTTTAAAGTACTTATAGTAAAACTTGTGCTACAACAATAAATTATTAGATATTTTTTTTAAATTTAAATGATAAGTTTAAGATCAAAAGATTTAAAAGACTACACACATCTTTAATTTAAGATCATAAGATTCAAAAATCTCTATATATTTCTTAAACTTCACGCTTAATCAAAAATCAAATGAAGACACCTAATTTAAGACAAAGAATGCAACAAAAGTTTATCTCTTTAATCAAGTCCAAACAAAGATCATATTTGATGTCTCTTCTAAAGCCCTAAGAAAGGTTGCTTATGATCTCGCATTCGTCAATCCAATGTGTTGCTGCAAATTTTTGCAGCTCATTTCGATCCCCTTCTTGAATTCTTGAGGCAACCTTCTTCTCCTCATCCACTATATTATATTCCTCTTTTTTCATAATACTGCCTATTTCTTTGATATTGCTGCATGCAAGAGTACCTATCAAACGTGATATCATCATACACCATAACATATAAAAGACACAGACACAACTATAGAAATTGACAAAAACAAATCAGTCTATCACTATTTGTTAGTGCTTCCTCCCCCTCTTCATATTTTTGTTACTTCTTATTTAGCTTCTATAATTTTCTGTAAGAGAATTACCAAGTGTTATTGCCTGGTCTTTTATTTGTTACATATGCAATAGTTTCATGATTTTTGAGGTAGAATTTATGATTCTTTTTTATATATGCAGGTGCATTAGATGGGTGTAAAAGTCGCAAATTAAGATAAAATATTAAATTCTTTTTAATTTATGAATTAAGTTTTTCATAATGTCGTAGCTGTTATGCATTGTTTAATTCTAATATTGTTGCACATCCACGGTATATTTATTTTCATAACTTTGTGCTTCCTTTTTATACATGTACATTAGATATGAGGGTATAGAGAGGTCGTGCATTAGGATAGAAGATTAATTTTTTTTAATTTATGAATCATATTTTTTATAATGTCGTAACTTTTATTTAGAGTCTAAAAGCATATATATGTTGGTCGTAGATTTAGTCGCACAACATTTATTCTTAATGAAGTTTCTATTTATTCCTAGAATAGTATTAATTTTTTTAATCATTTGTTCAAATGCAAAATAAGGTAACTCTTCACTTGCTTAATGTACCAACTCCGTATAACCACTACAACGGACCTCTTGCCTAAGAGGGGCAGCCCTCGTGGGCACGTAAAGTCTAATGAAGGACTCCCTCTCTAGAAGGGATAAAAATCAATCAAAATTTTACCATATAAAAGAAGAATTCCGAAAATTATATTTAATATTTTGGATCAAGCTTTAATATATGAGCGCTTCATCTACTTTAATTTTTTTTTTCTTCTTCTTCTACCACTTCTATATTTATTGTTTATTTTCTTTTTAATTCAAGTCGTTTTCTTGCATTAATTATTATCACTGTCCTTGTCTTTCCTTATTTATTTTAGTTAATAATTTTAAAGATTATTTATATGTTCTATAGAATGGTGGTTACATTGATTATGTTGTATGGAATGGATATCACACAAATTTCAGCTTATCGAAAACATGAACTTTGATAGGACATTATGAAAACTCAGTTTAGGGTAGAAGATTTGTTAGATAGCTAAGATAACATTTCTCCTTATTTTTATTACTATTAGCATCAATAATCAAATCGTATAATTATGAGATAACAATCATGCTCTCATCAAGTAAGATAGACACGCGAGGCGTGTATGCCTAAACTAGTATATATATATATATATATATATATATAAGAATGCTAAATAACTGAGCAGAAGAATAATAAACATAAAATAAGTTATTTCAATACATTACTGATCAAAATTTACAACACTGAAATTTGAGAGAGAGAAAAACTTAAGTTTCAAATACTGACTCTAACTGATCATCTATGAAGCCTCTACTGTACTGGCTATAGGTAGCTCGAACATGCCTTCAACTACCCCAAATCATTACATAAGAATAATGAAAATAAAATATAGTAATTACAACTGACTTAAGTCCTCAAAATAAGAGAACTCATCACCTGTTGGCTAAATGCTATGAACTATCTGATGTGTAGGCTACAGCTAGTACCTACATTATGAAGGAATGTAGCCATAAACACATATACGTGATCAGTACGTTGGCATGTATTGAGTACGTGAGACATGAAATAAATCATTGAAATACTTAATGTATGCTTTAAAACTGAGGACATAAGTTATTTACTGAAATATACATTTAAATCATGGTTGTACGTAAAATCAATAAGACTTAGTGACATTTCTAAATCATTAGTTGAAAACAGTTTTGTAAGATAGGATGTGGTAGAAACATGGATGTCATAGGTAAATCTCAAATTAAAATGAATAGATTGCAAAATCGTATTGAGGATTATGTATGTATACTGATCATGAATGCAAGAGAAATTAAAGCATGTACTAAAATAATCTGTGAAATTTACTGTCTTAATAATTAGTAAACTAAACACCTGGTCATGCAAACCTATGTACTGATCTGAAATTGTGAGAGCTATCATGTAACCGACATGCCTCAATCTGAGGTAATCGGTTTTAAACTTACAACCCTAGTAGAAAGGGTGATAGTACCTTTCCAGGGGTATCAACACATGGCTGATAATGTGGATTTAGCAAAGCTAATATCCTGAGGACTAGAGTGTACATCATAAACTCATGGGTGGCCCTTAATAGAGTGTCAAACATAAACTGGAGGGTGACATCTCATAGCTTAAGCTAGCTACGTAGTTCTTGAACTTAGAGATTTCTACTATAGTTCTCGCATAATCCTCAGTCAAAACGTCCTCACTGGAAAGAAGTGAGCCGACCTTGTCATCCTATCCACGAAGACCCAAATTGAATCAAATTGATTCTAAGATTAAGGAAGACCGATAATGAAATCCATAGTGACGACCTCCCACATCCATTCAGGCAATACAATTTTTTAATACAACCCACCAGGCTTCATGTGCTTAACTTCACCTTTGGCAAACCATGCATTTGGCCACAAAATCAGCCACATCTCTCTTCATACCAATCCACCAATACATCTCCTTGTGATCATGATACATTTTTGTTGAACTGAGATGTACAACATAACGCGATTCATGTGCCTTTTCATGCAACAAACATACATGAGGAACACATAACCTCCCTTGATACCTTAAGGTACCATCACTACTGATCTCAAATACCATGACCTTTAGCCCACCTACATAACCCTTGATCTTCATCAAGATAGGATACAACATTTGCTTCTCCTTGATCTATGCGCCAAGAGATAACCGAACCACTTCTTGTACCAATACACCACCATCCTCGGTGTCTAGAAGAAGAACCCTAAGATTATCCAAGTGTGAATATCCTTCACTAATTCCCACTTCTCCTTATCCATATGAGGTAAACTCCCCATGGATAATCTTATAAGAGCATCAACAATAACATTATCCTTACCTGGATGATAGTGAAGACTCATATCATAGTCCTTGAGAAGCTCCACCCATCTTCTCTACCTGATATTTAGCTCCGTCTGAGTGAACACATATTGTAGACTCTTATGATAAAAAAAAGATGTCCACATAAACTTCATACAAATAATGTCGCCATATTTTCAAAGAATAAACCACAGCTAAAATCTCCAAATCATGAGTAGGATAATTCCTCTCATGCACCATCAATTGCCTAGAAGCAGAGCCAATAACCTTCCCATGCTACGTCAAAATTCAACCATGTCCCACAATAAACCACAAACCCCTCACTGCTTTCAGGCAAAGTCAAAATTAGAGCCGAAGTTAACTTATCCTTCAGCTTCTCAAAACTCTCCTCATAAGCATCCGGCCAAGAAAACTGTATATTCTTCTTAGTTAACTTAGTCAATGGGGAACCTACTGTCAAAAATCTTTCCACAACCTCCTATAAAACCCAGCCAAACCTGAGAAGCTTCGAATATTAGTTGGAGTTGTGGTTCTAGGCTACCTCTTCACCACCATAACCTTTTGTTGATCCACCATGATCCTCTCACTAGAAATAATATGATCCAAAAAAATCACAGCATTCAATAAAAGCTCACACTTGGAGAATTTGGCATACAACTACTTCTCCTTTAATGTTTGCAACACATCCCGGAGGTGATTAGCATGACCCATCTCACTCTTAGAATACACCAGAATATCATCAATAAACACAACAACAAAAGGATCCAAAAACTTCTTAAAAACCTTATTCATCAAATCCATAAATACCAATAGGGCATTAGTCAAATTGAATGGCATAACAAAGAACTGAAAGTGCCTATACTGAGTTTGAAAAGCTATCTTAGGGATGTCCAACTCCTTAATCTTAAGATGATGATACCTAGATCGAAGATCTATTTTAAAAAATAATTTGGCACCTTGCAACTAATCAAACAAGTCATCTATCCTTGGAAGAGGATACTTGTTCTTAACGGTTACCTTATTTTATTGCCTATAGTCAACGCACATCCAAAGAGAACTATCCTTTTTCATACGAATAACACTGGTGCACCTCATGGGGATACACTAGGAAATATGAAACCCTTATCCAGAAGATCCTTAAGTTGCTCCTTGAGTTCCCTCAACCCAGCCAGAGCCATTCTATAAGGAGGAATAAATATTGGACAAGTGTAAAGAAGATCATCTGAAGGAACACTAGGAAGATCATCTGAAAAACCTCAGGAAACTCATTTACCACCGGAACCAAATGTAAGGACCTTTCAAGTTAGAATCTTTAACCTAAATTAGATGATAGAGACACCCTTAGAGATTAATCTCTGATCTTTAAGATAAGAAATAAACCTCCTCCTAGGAGATAGGGAACCACTCTCAAACTCAATAACCAGTTCACCTAGAAACCTAAAGATAGCCTTTCAGGTCCAATATTCTAAGGATGAATAAGAAGAATGTAACCAATCCATCCCCAGAATAACATCACAATCCACCATATTAAGTTCAAACAAATCTACCAAGGTTTCGCTACTACCAATACATGCTACACACCCCTTATAGACTATTTTAGAAATCATAAAGTCACTTACGAGTGTAGAAATAGAAAAAGAATCTGAAATAACCTCGAGATCAAAGACAAAATACATAACCGCATATGGGGCCATATAAGAAAGAGTGGACTCCCGATCAAACAAGCAATATATGTCAAGATATAAGGTGTTGTAATGTACCAATCACGACATCAGGTGATGCCTTAAATTTTTGCCAAGTAGCGAGAACATATAACCTATTCTGACCTATGCCAGTTCCAGGAGTAGAAACTAATGTAGAAGTAGCACCGTTTGGCGCAGGAGCTGAAGTTGAAGAAACCAAAGCCTTACTTACTCTTGAAGAACCCGTACAACATAGAAAGTTTCTAAGATTATGGCCTGTCTGACTATATTTGAAAGATCTATCCCTCTTATCATCACAAAAACCCCTTTACAACCTACCACAAAATCGGCAATGAGGGTATAATGAGTCCAGCTGAGCCCCACTTATCTGAGACTAGGAACCCTGTACCTAGAAATTATCACCACCCTGTTGATGCTTATCACTCGACTGTTCCGAGTAAGAAGCACTAGTTGTAGAGAAGTAAATAGAACTCCTCCACTTCTTCTTTGGCCACTTACCTCCATCCTAGCCACCTTGCTGTTGAGCACCAACCTATTCAGATGACCTAAACTTATTACCCTGACTTTCCCCAAACTTAACCTACTTTCTATTTTCTTCCTCTATCTTTTGCATATGAACCACCAACCTATAAATATCCTTGTAAAATATAAGAAATATTGTCTTTCTTTCAAGGATAAAATCCCAAGACAATCCTGAAGTAAACTTTTTCATCCTAGACCTCATATCAGCTACCAATTCTAAAGCATACCTAGACAACTAGTGAAATTTCAAGGTATACTCCTTAACTGACATCTTTCCATGTTTCAAATTAACAATTTTTTTTGCCTTCGGTTCGCTCAACACCTGAGGAATGAAGCAAACCAGGAAAGCATTGGAGAAAGTCTCCCACAATAATGACTCCTCAAAATCATCACCCCTTACCTAATCGTATTCCTCGTACCATTTGTATGCTACATCCTTTAGGTGGTAAGAAGTAAAATTCACCCCTTCTACATTTATGGCCTGCATCACCCTAAAGATTTTTTCTATTTCATCCAAAAAACCTTGTTGATCCTCATCTACCTTCACACTAGTAAAATTAGAAAGATTTATCTTAATAAATTGGCCAACCCTTATGGCCTTAGTATTTGAAATACCAGATGCATCCCGCTCAGCCTGAGTAGAAACTAACTGACCAATAACATGAATCAATTAACAAAATCCCGCATTAGTCACCCCACCTTAAGGAGGACTAGTAACAATCAGTGGGACTCTAGAAACATCAGGTACTGCACCCCTAGATCGAGTATGGATCCCCTGAGTGGAGTGTGTCCGATCAACATTGTACCCAGTTGGGATAGAAGAGTTACCTTGCATCTTAGATTATCGAGGAATAATCTTAAAAGTGAACAAATAGGAATTAGAAAGAACCTTAGACCTTGCAGCTTGAAATAGAATACCAAGAAAGAGAAATATTCCTAAATGTCTTGTAGCCTCTCCCTTATAAGTGTGGCATACTGCACACCCTAAAAGTTTCTCTACTAGACATGGCTTTTTGGACTCCCCAATTGGACATGAACCTAAAGCTCTGATACCAACTTGACATGACCTGACCCAGGGCCTTGTTGTGATGGACATCCCAAGTCCAACAAGGACTAGATACAACCCCCGTTACCCAACCCAACCTCCATCTACCTACCCTGAGTTGGCTTAATTTTGAGCGTACAACAAGATAGTGCAATTGTCCAATTATAGACTCTATGATACGTCTATGATGGAGAACGACCTAAATAAGTCCAACCATCAAAACCAAACTAGAAACCAAACCAAACCTTAAACCAACTACCAAGTAATAACTAAGTTCCTGTCCATAACATAATACAAAAGGATGGAACAACAAAAAATATCATCCAAGGTTGTCATCCCCAATACCAATGCTAATACTAAGGCTGACACCTCTACCAATCCTACCCTTTCTAGCCCATAGTAATCTCACAAAAGCCTCTAACCAAAAAAAACAATATAATGTTGGGACATGCCCTCAAACATAGCCAAAACCAATATCCATAAAATAATCAAAGTATATAAAAACATCCATGATATAAAATGGAGCCTTTCACAATACAAGCTCACCACTTCAATCCAACCAATCTGATCCCAAAATTTGACCACTATGTCAGAGGAGTAGAGTTATTGGTTCCTGCATCGCATGTGGATACAGCCGTCTAAAGATGGGTAAGCGGGTGAACTCTAGTAAGAAACACAGGATAAGGATAAATCAATAGCAACTATTGAAACCAAGTAAACCAATAATATGCATTCACAACCATACATGTATATATATAACACCACACCGATAAAGAGAACTAGATTTAGCATGTATTTAAGACCATTAACCAGGGTATGTGTAGTTTAACCATCCTAGAACCACGCACGAGATATATGGGTCCAGTGTAACCCCCTGAACAGACCTCGGTGTGTGTAGCCACACAAACCAGAGATACTGTAAGAGTAGGGGATTCTCAAGTACCTTTTGCTCTCCATGATACATATGTATAGTGTACTTAGAGGATTCTCGTGTAGCTTGTAGTATCATATAAGGTCTCTATGACCAATGCTTATGTTGGCAAACATGAGTTTCCAGTGTTTATCCATTGGACTCACTCCTTTACGGTTAGGTATCACACCCCTTCATTACTAACCAATTAAAACCATTCCATCCAACCAAACCATTATACCATTATTATTAACCAAGGCTATGAGTTGTGGTATTATTATACCAACTATAACTTGCAAGTAATGTCACTATCCAACCTTTAGTAGAATAAGAGATTCCCATATATGCATAGATTACCTTATTTAATTGCTTGGGGGATTCCCATGTACCCCACAAGATTGTTTATTGGTATGCTTGCTTGGAGAATTCCCTCGTACCCCATAAGGCTTTCAATTAGACCATCCCTGATAACCAAAGACTTTCCAAAACCATTTAAACCATTTATACTATTTACGATTCCATTACCAAGTTATCCCATGTAATAGTTCCATTAAAAGTCTAATAGTATAGTAAAAGTATTCTTATAGGCATTTTATCAAACATGTTAAGGGCATAGTGTTTCCAAAACCAAATCCAATTACCAATTAACCATTTCCATGAAACCAATTGTCTGAACCAGTGTTGTAATTACATAATTAAAACATAGGAAAACCATAGTCAAACATGTAATACCAAAACCCCAATGGATATTTGAAAACCACAAAATGATACAATAATCATGCCATGAAAACATTGTTTAAAACATGCCTTTAGTTGGAACTAATAATGAGGGAGGAGTAACTTGCCTTTGATTATAAGATAATAGAGAGAAATTACCTTAGCAAGCCCCAAATTGATCCTATAGATTAAACCCTAACCTTTTTTTACCCAAGAGCCTTAGAGAGAATTAGCGAGTGTCTCTAATTGTTTTGCAATAGAATAATAGGGTAAATAATGTTCCGAGTATGATATAAGTCGTGGGGTCCCAAGGAGTTATATAGGGAAATATCCATATTATCCCCAACTTAAACTGTGTAAGATCCTATCAGAGGATATGACTCTCTCATACCAATTGTAGCCTACCACTCATAGCCTAGGCCTCTCCCTTGACCCAACACTATCCACCATACAACTTACCCAACCCAAGTCGTACCTAACCATGTGCTCAGTACCCCGAAACTGTATCCTTGGAAGAATAGAATCAAAGGAAGTTTGAACATTATCTACCATATGAGCTGATGGTATGACTCGTACCCTAGCTCACAACCCATAGTGGCCACTCATACTCAGATCCGAGTTATTTTACTAAGTCTTAGATTAAGTGAAGGAAACACCCAAACCATATGACTCATCACCAACCATACAAATCATACCAACTAAGTCGTACCTATTCCAGAAACAAATTCAACCCACCAACCATCATTGGTTAGCATACAACCAAGGAATACCACTCATACTCGATCATATGACTGGTACTACAAGTCATATGCTACCCAAAATCCAAAATTTTAAGAAATTTCCCAAGGCTACAAAACCCATGGAATTTCATGTATGGTTTGTGAGATGCTACTTATCATAAAGCACAAGGTCCATGCCACATTTAAATTTCAGACCCTCACTAGTTTGTCATGAAAATTTTCATAACGTCTCTCTCAAGTATTGTATTAAGGAAAAATTATATGCGTTGGAAAGAGGACACATTTATATATAATTTGTTGGGTCTTAAGATCCCAAATTCCATGTACACTAGAAGTTATATACATTCAAAGTTGACCCTGGTAGAATTGAATACCAAAATTTGGTCGAATCAAAAGCTCTTAACTCAACTCTGCTCTAAGTGTTTCCTATGATCATTTTTCACCTCATAAGAACTCCACACACTAGGATATTGATATTGACACTTATATTTACATAGGAATCATTAGTTTTGAGCATGGTGCTTAGAACCCAAAGTGAACTCAAGCTAACCCATACATACTACTTGAGCAACTTATTTAATACTCCCTCCATTTAAAAAAGAATGACCTACTTTGACTTGGCACAATGTTTATGAAAATAAAGAAGACTTTTGAATCTTGTGGCCTTAAATTAATGTTGTATCAAATGTATCAAATTCCCTTTAATCTTATGGTTCTAAACATGTCATGTGGAAAGTTGAAATTAAAGTATTGCCAAAAAAAAAAAAGAAATGGGTCATTCTTGTTGAAACAAATTAAAAAGAAAAGTAGGTCAATCTTTTTGAAATAGAGAGAGTATATATGAAAGCTAAAAAACTAAGCAAAAAAATAATCCAGATGAGATAAGCTATTTTAGTTTATAACTGATCAAAGTGTACAACACTAAAATTTGAGAGAGAGAGAAACTTAAATTTAAAATACTTACTCTGACTGGCCATATATAAAGCCTCTACTATATTGACTATAGGCAATTGAGACATGCCTCCAACTACCCCAAAGAAATACAGAACAATAATGAAAATAAAAATTAAAAACTATAAATAAATTGAGTCTTCGAAATAAGAGAACTCATCACCTACTAGCTGAATGTTGTGAATTGTCGGACCCTAGTGTGTGGACTACATCTGGTACCTACATTATGAAGGAATGTATCCAAAAACACATATATATTATCAGTACTTTCGAATGTACTAAATATGTGAGATATGCACTAAATCATAGAAATTCTTAATGTATGCTTCAAAATAGAGGATATATGTGACACGACCTAAACTAGGGCCTAGTCGTGTCAGGCATCACAAGTCCGACCCTGACTAGAGACTGCTCTAATACCCAATCATAACTGCCCCCACCCTATGTCAGATGAATTCCAAACATATAAAAAGATAAAACAAAATCAATTGAAAGCCATTTAAAGAAATTCATGACCAAACCAACCAAATGTCCAACCAAATATTAAACTAGTGTCAACCCCAATACCAATACCAATGTCAAGGTTGAGACCAATACCGACACCACCCATGCCCATAGTAGTCACATAAATCCTTTAACTAAAAACCAAGAACATTCGATCGGGACATGCCCCCGACCATAGCCAAAACCTAAGTCCAAGAAATAATAATGAGTAGAAAAAGAAGTCCATAGCATGAAATGGAGTCTTTTGGAGTATGGAAGCTCACCATTTTAATCTTATATAAATGTTGTCCTCGAATCTAAGTCACAGCATAGGAGGACTAGTGTAGTCGGTTCCTACATCACGTAGCGATACAACATCCAAAGATAGTTAGTGGGTGAATGCTAACATGTACTCAGGATAAGGATAAAATAGTTCCATTATTTAAAACCAAAGTAAATAACCATAAGCAGTCACATATATACATATGTATACCATGTGAAGAAACGGGGTTGGGTTTAGCATGCACTTAAAACTTTAACCTAGGATGTGTAGATTTGCCGTCATAATCCACCTACAAGCTATATAGGTCTAATGTTACCCCCTGAACAGGCCCTAGTGTGTGTAGCTGGATGAATCGAAGATATCATAGGGGACGGGGATTCCCATATACCCTTCGTCCTCTATGATACATATATACAAGTATAAAGTTTGGGGATTCCCATGCACCCAATAATTATATGGTCACTAATACTAACCCTCATGTCGGCAAATATGATTTTCCAATATCCATTCATTGGACTCATACCTTCATGGTTAGCTATCAAAACTCGATATTATTCCCCAATTAAAACATTCAGCACATAACCAAACCACCAATTCAAAGATTCTATTATCAAGGCATTCTGAAGTGGTATCATCATACCGACTATAGATTGCAAACAATGTCACTAGCCGACACTTTGGGGATTTCCATGTTTCCCATAAGATTTCCCACTAAACAAAAACCATGGTCATCAAGTTTATTCAAAGACATTTAAAATCATCCATACTAATTTAGGTTCCATTTCCATTTATGCAATGCAAAGGTTTCGAGATTAGTCAAACTATATGACAAAATCACTCTCTCTGTTATTTTAATAAATATTTTGAGGGCATATAATCTCCAAAACCAAAACCAAGTATCAATTAACCATTCCCATGCAATCAATTATTCAAAACCATAAATACAACATTAAAACCATAATAAAACATGGGAAAGAATTATCAAATCATAAACAACCAAAAACCCCAAGATATATTTCAAAATCAAAATAATACCACAATATTACCATGAAAGCAATCCATTAAAATATGATTTTATTTGAACTAACAATGAGGAAGGAGTAACATTCCTTATACAATAAGAAAGACAGAGAAAAACCACTCTTACGAGCCTTAATTGATTGCCTTGAAGAAACCCTATCCTCAGATCCAAGTCAAGTTACTAAATTTAAGATTAAGTGAAGGACCAACCCAACGAACAGTCACCAAACCGTATGACCCATACCCACCAAATCGTAACCACAACAGAAACCCAACCACCAGTATCTTGATTCCAAACAACTAGGATTCCTTGACGTACATATACCATATGAATCATATAGTGAGTAGTTTCTAGGACAGTGAGCTCAAAGCTCAGAAAATTTTCAAGGGCCAAAATATAAGGTTTTTCAATTCTCTCCCACTTAGATCATTCGTCCTTGAATGATGGAACAAGCAAGTACAAGTATGATTATACCCCCAAACTCTCTACTCTTACCTTTAAGATAGAAAATAGAACACCAAGGAATTCACCTTTTATCCATTAACAAAGACATAAAATAAAAGGGTTATGAATCAACACATACCTTAAGCACGAATTTCTAAAACTAGGAATAGGAATGGATACTTGGACTTTATTCCCTCTTCATATTCCTATGTAGCCTCTTCTACCCTATGGTTCCTCCATAAACCTTTACCGAGGCCACACCCTTGGTTTGTAGCCGACAAACTTAAAAATCTAAGATTTTTATCGGGATCTCCTCATAAGATAGGGAATCCAAAATATCAATATCCTTAACAGGCAGAATTTGTGATGGGTCTCTTATAAACTTCCTTAGCATAGAAACATGGAAAACCGGATGAATGGAGATCAAACTAGAAGGCAACTCCAACTCATATGTAATATTACTATTGCTTCTTAAAATCACGTATGGACCAACATATCGAGGACTAATCTTCCCCTTCTTCCCAAACTGCATCACTCTTTTTATGGGAGACACGTTCACGAAAACCTTATCCCAACCTTAAACTCTAACTTCCTACAACTCATATTTGTGTAAGACTTTTGGTGACTTTAGGTAGCCTTAAGCCTATATCGAATCACCTTCACTATCTCCATAGATTGGTGAACCAAATTAAGGCCAAATATATCATTCTGACCAATCTCAAACCACCAAATAGGAGACCTATATCTCCTACCATAAAAAGTCTCAAATGGAGGCATCCAATGCTAGAGTGGTAGCTATTCTTGTATGCAAACTCTACAATAGGAAAGTTCTCAACCTAAATACCACCATAGTCAAGCACGCAAGCATGAAGAATACTCTCCAATATCTAAATAGTCATTTATGCTTATATATTTGACTGAGACTGAAAAGTAGTACTAAGACTCGCCTTGGTCCCCCAACCTTTCTATAATGACCACCAAAAGTGTGATGAAAACTGTGTAACACGATCAGAGATGATAGAACAAGTTCCCCATGAAACTTCATAATCTTGTGGAGGTACAACCTTATTGTAATACCCCGTATATCGCTAGCATGATATAAGTCCCGATTCATGAGTATTCATATATAAAATTTCTAAAATGCTCATTATTTTTTAGCTTAGAGCCTGCCATTGTGGCTCCTATTTTTCAGGTGGCCAAAATGGCATCCTAAGGCTTACCATGATATTGGCACATCGCGTTGTCTGTCCAGGTCCCAGCTTTCCCTTTTCCAGTGGCTTGGTGCAATAGTGGCGCATCGCGCCAAGGCCAAAAATTGGGATAGTCAGTTTTTGGATTTCATTTTTAAATTTGTTTAAGGGTATTTGGGTCTTTTTCCACTGCCCTAATTAACCTAAAATAAGAAATTTAACCCATAAACACTTTAAGTAGTCATCATTATTTCAATTTCTCTCATAGTAAAAAATCCCTCTCTCAAGAAGAAGAAATCGTAGCTCTCAACTTCAAGGCATTTTCTCAATAACTCTCCATCAATCCTTTCAGATTGATTAACCTAGGTATGTTAGATGTTCATTCATGGATTCCTTTTATCCATGAAATCCAAGCAACCTTTTTAAATTATAAAATTATGATCTTTTCAAGTTATCATGTCTTAAATTATGATTTCATCCATAAATCTCCATGAACTATAATTTTATATCATTTTACCATGAAATTACTATTATTATTCAATCTTCCATGTTTTAATATTATGATTTACTAAATTAAACCATTATTTAATGCTATTATGATTAATTCATGCTATTTCTACAAGTTCCATGACATTCCTACGATTGTTTTAAAACCATGAACTACAAGTGTTTGATAAAATTCCTACGAGAGTGATTTATTTATTAAGAGCCTTCAAGTTTTAGTGTCCATTTAGTATTGTTGTTTTGAGTCCTGGGGGTATTGAATACCCAAAAATAATAGATGTTTATTTATTCTAGCCTCAATACATTACAGAATAGTCTCATATTATAATATGAGCATCCTCATAATAGTCAAATATAAGTTATTATAGTCTGGTACCTTAGTGTCTTTCAGTTAGGAGTAGGATTTAGCATCGAGCGAGTGTAGAGATGGTGGCTTCCCCGTAAGATAGGCAGAGGTCATTAGTAGCAGTCCCTATAATCTAGAACTATGTAGACAGCATAGGATATGAGTATTCACCCATCAGATTAGGCTTGACTATCTCGCAGGGGTCACCTATCAGTTTAGGCTTGATACCCTGAGTCCTTTGGACATTATATCAGTTTAGTGGATCCATACAACCATTGTTAGTACTCGTAGCACAATATTAACACCCTTCCAGTTGGGGTTACAGGTTGGACCCCGATTAGCTTAAATTGGAGAATATCGGTTAGATGATGCCTTCCACAGTCTCAGATATGGTCTCAGTTACATTTATATTTCAGTTATTCAGTCTTAGTGTTTTTTGAACAAAGCATATAGATTATAGTTATCTTAGTATTTCAGTTTATAGATTTTACTCAGTTATGTTATATTCTAGGTCACGCATCCTTCGTATTTACAGATTTCTATTCATTATCAGTATTTACAGGCTCGATATTCTCTACTCAGTACTTTATGCTTTACATGCATATCCAGTTAATTATTAGTTCTATTCATGAAACTATGTATATCATCCTACCTTATTTAGCATACTAGTATAACCAAAGTATTGATTCCATATCTTTTATTTTGCATTGTGATGTAATATATCATAGGTTCTGATGCGTTGTTCTCGACTCATGAGTAGACTCATCAAATTCTCAGTAGTAGCAGTCATGAGTCCTTATACTTTGATGATAGGCTTACTTTATTCATGTTTAAGTTAGTAGTTTGTTGGAGTTAGTTGGGGCTTATCCTATCAACTCATGTTCAGTCAGTCAGTTATAGTGGTTTTTTAGACATTAGAGTAAGTTAGTTAGTATTCAGCTATTATAGTTTGTTATCTTGTTTATCATTATTTTATTAGATTCATAATTCAGTAGTTACTTCTTTATGAAAACCTTATGGCACTTCAGTTTTTTTTCTTTCATGATTATATTATTTAGTTCTCACAGCAGGTACCAGCTCATGGGTTAGCTTGTAGCCTCTCGAGATCGTAACCACCGTGTAACGACTAGGGGATAGTGTCGGGTCATTACTAACTTGGTATCAGTGCCTGAGGTTTTAAATATCCTAAAAAGTCTAAAATTTGCATCGAGTAGAGTCTTGGGCATGGGTGTGTAGCGCGCCATACTTATGGACGAGAGGCGACAAGAAAATTAGGAAAAATTTCCTTTCTTTTAAGTATTCAGGTCATGCGATTGAGCATGAGATAAAGTTAAACTCTCAATGTAATTCATTTCTTCCTTCCATTTATAGAACATGCCTTACAAAAATAATGAAAGAAGAATAGGAACTCAGCCATCCCCATAGCTCGTCCATGAAGATCCTCTGGACGGGCATGTCTCTCACAGAGAATTCAGGCTGCGTTCACTACTCTATCCAATCCTATAGCAACACAAAATGAACGACCAACTATTGTTCTGGCCAATCCAGTGGCTAATACTACTGTAACTAGAATTTGGAATTTCACCCAGATAAATCCTTCTTCTTTTACGGGATCCAATTCTAAAAAGATCCATAAAAATTCTTAGATATAGTTTAGAAAGTCATGAATTCTATGGGGGTGACATCTAGAAAGATTACCGAGTTGGTTGCATATGAATTATAGGATATAGCCCATACTTGGTTTAAGTAGTGGAAAATTGATAGAGGTGTTGATGGAGGGCCTATAGAATAGGAAGAGTTTGCCATGGTTTTCTTGGATAGATTCTTTCCATTAGAGTTGAGGGAGGTGAAAGTGTTAGAATTTATTAATTTAAGGCAAGGCATCATGAGTGTGAGGGTGTATTCTCTCAAGTTCACTCAGTTAGTGAGATATGCTCCTCATGTGGTGGCTGACAGTAGGTCCAAGATGAGTAAGTTTGTGTCTGGCATGTCTGATAGTGTGTTTAAGGAGTGTAGGACCGCAATGTTGATTAGTCAGATGGACTTGTTTAGGATAATGGTTCATGCTCAACAGATAAAAGACTAAAAGATTAAGGAGAGGGAAAAAAGAAAAAAGAAAGCTAGAATGGTAGTTTTAATTTTAATCAGACAAAGTCAGGGGGTTGTAATCATCCTCAGTTTGATTAGAGGTCTTCAGCCCTTGTACGTTCTTCAGCCAGTGCCCCAATACCCAAATTCTAAAAAGATAATATGGATAGGGCATCGGGCTCTAAGTTCCAGGTCAGTGTTAGCAACACTCGTACAAATCCTTTATGTTAGAGGTATGGTAGACACCATCAGAGGAAGTGTAGAGTGGGTAGTAATATGTGTCTCGAGTAAGGCAAGCTAGGCCTTCGGATTTAAGAGTGTCGAGTAGTTGCTCAGAAAGGTAGGGATGCACGTCAACAAGGCCAGTCCCATCAGTCATTAGTTCCATCCAGTCGCCCAACTCAGTAGGGTATCGCTTCCAATGCTACCAATGGTTAGCATCTGAATAGATTATATACTCTTCAATCCCACTAAGATCAGAAAAATTCTATTGATGTAGTTACTGATATGTTGCAGGTCTTTAACTTACATGTTTATGATTTACTAGACCCTGGAGCTTCTCTTTCTTTTGTAACTCTATATATAGCTTTCAATTTTAGAGTCAGTCCCAAAATTCTAGCAGTGGCCTTTTTAGTGTCTACCACAGTAGATGTTTCCCTTATAGCAAAATAGGTATACAGCAACTGTCCAATCATAATATCTCAGAATATTACTTCATTTGATCTCGTGGAGTTAGAGATGACAGATTTTGATGTCATTCTCAACATGGATTGGCTCTACTCATTCTATGCCTCAGATGATTGTAGAAATAGAATAGTTCATTTTTAGTTCCAAGTGAGTCAGTCCTTGAATGGAAGGTGGTACTACAGTTCTTAGAGATCTGTTGATTTCTTACCTTAGAGCCAAAAAGATAATATCCAAAAGGTGTGTCTACCATCTTGTATGAGTCAAAGACTCTAACTTAGAAGCTCCTACTCTAGAGTCAGTCCCAGTAGTAAATGAATTCTCAGATGTTTTCCCTGAAGATCTTCTTAGAGTTCCTCCTGAAAGGGAAATCAACTTCGAAATAGACCTTCTCCAAGATACTCAGCCTATATCTATTCTTCCATATATAATGGCCCTAGCTAAACTCAAAGAAATGAAAGAACAGTTGAACGATCTCTTAGATAAGTGATTTATCAGACCCAGTATCTCCCCATGGGGCGAACCTATTCTATTCGTGTGTAAGAAAGACGGTTCTCTTAAAATGTGCATAGACTACCGTCAATTGAACAAGGTTACAATCAAGAATAAATATCCACTTCCTAGAATCGATGACTTATTCGACGAACTTCAGGGTGCCAGTAAATTTTCCAAGATAGACCTTAGATCAAGCTATCATCAACTTAGAGTCAAAGAATGTGACATTCCCAATATACCTTTCCGAACTCGGTATGGTCACTTCAAATTTCTAGTCATGTCCTTTGGTCTTACAAATGCCCCAGTAGCCTTCATAGACTTGATGAACCAAGTGTTCATGCAATACATGGACATGTTTATCATAGTCTTCATTGATCATATTCTTGTCTATTCTCGAAGCGAAAACGATCATGTTGACCATCTCAGCATAGTACTTCAGACTCTTAAAGGCTCATCAGTTGTTTGCTAAATTCAATAAGTGTGAATTCTTGCTAAGATCAGTGGCATTCCTTGGTTATATTATTTCCAGTGATGGCATTAGAGTTGATCCTCAAAATACTAAAGCGATGAGAAACTGGCCTAGACCCATCTCTCAATCAGATATCAGGAGTTTCTTAGGTTTAGCTAGGTATTACCATAGGTTTTTTGATGGGTTTTCTTTTATTGCATCCCCATGTCTAGATTGACTCAGAAGAATTCATGAGTTGAAGACTCAACTCACCTCAGCCTCAGTCTTGACTCTACCAGACGATTTTGATAATTTTGTTTTGTACTGTGATGCATCCAAAGTAGGCTTGGGTTGTATCCTCATACAGAGAGGTAAGTTCATAACCTATGCCTCCATACAGCTTATACCCCATGATAAGAATTATCTGACTCATGATCTTAAGTAGTAGCTGTAGTGTTTTCCTTAAAGATTTGGAGGCATTACTTGTATGTGGTGTATGTAGATGTGTTCATCAATCACAAAATCCTTTAGTATGTGTTCTCTCAGAAAAATTTGAAATTGTGTTAGAGAAGATGGTTAGAGTTATTGAAACATTATGACATGAGTGTTCTTTATAATTTGGGCAAGGCCAATCGATGTGTGAGCATACGCTAGCACATTTGAGGCTTTCAATTGAGAAAGATTACAAGGTCTTAAGTAAATTTTGTTGTTTTTGATTGTTTTATCTTTGATTTTGTAGTAGAAGCTAAGATACAAGAGAACCAACAAAGATGGAAGCAAAAGAGTTGAAATCTGAAGCAAATAGAAGAGAAGTGTGGATGATAACATTCCTGATAAGTCATCAGCCCTTTGATAAGTTATCAGATATACCATCAACCTTATATAGAGAATGGACCTCAGTTGAAAGTTATGATGACATTTCTTGATAAGTCATCAAAAAGTTGATAAGTCGTCAGAGTTGCTATCAGCCTTAGGTAGAACATGTGATCTAAGGTAGAGAAGTGACGACACTGTCTGATATGTCACCACACTTTTGATAAGTCATTTGGATTTATCATTAGCCTTAAGCAGGAAGTGCTAAAACTAAAGAAGAAGCTGACGACATTTGTGATAAGTAGAAAGACTCCTGATAAGGTGTCACGAATGTCGTCTCCTAATTCGAGGAATTATTAAACTCTATGATTTTGTTTCCTTATTTAGGCTGAACTATTTAAAGAATAGTTTAGGGTTTTCTAAGGAAATTCGAAACATATTTTGACACACGTATTTTTTTACTTTCCTCTTTAGTTTTCTAGGCTTGAAAAACAATTAACTTTGAACAGATTTTCATCAATATTTTGGGATTTCTATTGTGATCTAATCTGAGAATCACTAGTTATTATTCATCTTGTGGTAAGTTCATCTTTCAAATATGAGTACAACTAGTTGTTTTGATTATTACATCATGAGTGGCGAAACCCCTTCAACCCGAATTGTAGGATCTATGGGTTAAGTCTCGGTAAGATGCTAAGCATTTAAGATTCTAAAGGTAATAGGACTCCTTCATAATTCCTAGATTTTAATCATTTTCTATTGGTTACAAATGATAAATAGTACCTACTTTGATTTTCTTGAGATAATAAATCAAATACAGTAGGAAGTGAATTATTGACGGGTACTTGTAAGCACTAAACTTCTATTTAATAATTAACATTGTAAAAAGGTTGATGAACCTGAGGTATATTTTGGCCTATGAATATCAATTCCCTAAGTCCGAGAGGATTATGTAATTAAATACTTAAGTAGGTCAAGAGACATTTAGGCATAACTTTGATAAAGATAATTTGTTGTCCTACATACCATGAGAATCTTGAGTCACTATTAGCATCTATCAAGTACCAAAATCCATAGTGAACATTATTCTAGTTTTCCATAAACTCTTGATTACAAACATTGAAAGTAAGGTGATCAACAATTATTTGCTAAATCTCAAAACCCCGCTTTCAGCAAACATCCAACTATCAATCGATTAAATCACAAACGACTTAAGTTCAAAACATATTCTCTATAGGATTTGAACCCAACCTAGTTGGGTTATATATTGATAACGATCACTTATATTCTTATTTGAGAGGTGTAGTTTGAGAGTTATCAAATATGTAAGTAGACGCTAGCATATTTGAGTCTTTTAATTGGGAATGATTGCAAGGTCTTAAGCAACTATTGTTTTTTTGATTGTTTAATATTTGATTTTGCAGTAGAAGGTATGATATAAGAGAACCAACAAGGATGGAAGCAAAAAAGTTGAAATCTAAAGAAAACAAAAGAGAAGTGTGGCTAACGACATTCCTAATAATTCGTTAGCCCTGTGATAAGTTATTAGATATACTGTCAGCCTTAGACATAGAATAGACCTCAGCTAAAAGTTGTAAGGACATTTCCTGATAAGTCATCAAGAAGTTGATAAGTCGTTAGAGTTGCCGTCAGCCTTAGGCAGAAAATGTGAGCTGAGGTGGAGAAGTGATGACATTTTCTGATATGTCTTCACACTTTTGATAGGTCGTCTGGATTCATCGTCAGCCTTAAGCATTAAGTGCTAAAACTAAAGAGGGAGTTGACGACATTTGTGATAACTCGTCAGAATCCTGATAAGGTGTCACAAATGTCGTCTCCTAATTTGAGGAATTATTAAACTCTGTGATTTTGTTTCCTTATTTAGGCTGAACTATTTAAAGCACAGTTTATGGTTTTCTAAGGGAGTTCGAACATATTTTGACACACGTATTTTGTTACTTTTCTCTCTAGTTTTCTTGGCTTGAAAAACAATTAACTTTGAAGAGATTTTCATCAATATTTTGGGATTAATATTGTGATCAAATCTGAGAATCACTAGTTATTATTCATCTTGTGGTAAGTTCATCTTTCAGATTATGAGTACAACTAGTCATTTCAATTATTACATCATGAGTGGCTAAACCCCTTAAACCCGAATTATGGGATCTATGGGTTAAGTCTTGGTAAGATACTAAGTGTTTAAGATTCTAAAGGTAATACGACTCCTTGATAATTCCTAGATTTTAATCATTGTCTATTGGTTGCAGACGATGGATAGTACCTACTTTGATTTGTTTAAGATGAGAAACCAAATACAATAGGAAGTGAATTATTGACAGGGACTTGGAAGGAATAAACTTCCATTTAATAATTGATACTATAACAAGGTTGATTAATTTGAGGTATAGTCTTGTCTATGAATATCAATTCCCTAAGTCTGATAGAATGAGGAAATTAAATACTTAAGTAGGCCGAGAGACATTTAGGAATAACTTCGATAAAGATAATTTGTTGTCCTACCTATATTAGAATCTTGAATCACTATTAGCATCTGTCAAGTACCAAAACCTGTAGTGAGCATAATTTTGTTTTTCCATAAACTCTTGATTACAAAAATTAAAACTAAAGTGATCAACAATTATTTGCTAAATCTCAAAACCCCCATTTTAGGACACATCCAACTATCAATTGATTAAATCATAAATGACTTAAGTTCATACCATATTCCCTATGGGATTTGACCCCAACCTAGCTGGGTTATATCTTGACAATGATCGCTTACATTCTTATTTGAGAGGTGTAGTTTGAGATTATCAAATATGTTAGCAGACGCTACCACATTTGAGGCTTTTAACTAAGAATGATTGTAAGTTCTTAAGCAACCTTTGTAGTTTTTGATTGTTTTATCTTTGATTTTGCAGTAGAAGCTAAGATATAAGAGAACCAACAAGGATAGAAGCAAAAGAGTTGAAATTTGAAGCAAATAAAAGAGAAGTACGACTACCGATATTCCTAATAAGTCGTCAACCATGTGATAAGTTATTAGATATACCGTTAGCCTTAGATACAGAATGGAACTCAACTGAAAGTTATGACAATATTTCTTGATAAGTCATCAAGAAGTTGATAAGTCGCTAGAGTTGCCTCAGCCTTAGGCTGAACATGTGCGCTGAGGTGGAGAAGTGATGACATTGTCTGATATGTGTTCACACTTCTGATAAGTCATCAGGATTCATCGCCAACCTTAAGTAGAAAGTGCTAAAATTGAAGAGGGAGCTGAGGACATTTGTGATAAGTAGACAGACTTCTGATAAGGTGTCACGAATGTGGTTGCCTAATTTAAAGAAATATCAAACTCTGTGATTTTGTTTCCTTATTTAAGCTGAACTATTTAAAGCATAGTTTAGGGTTTTCTAAGGGAGTTCAAACATATTTTGACACATGTATTTTGTTACTTTTCTCTCTAGTTTTCTTGGCTTGAAAAACAATTAACTTTGAAGAGATTTTCATAAATATTTTGGGATTTCTATTGTAATCTAATTTGAGAATCACTAGTTATTATTCATCTTTCAAATTATGAGTACAACTAGTTGTTTCAATTATTACATCATGAGTGGCTAAACCCCTTAAACCCGAATTATGGGATCTATGGGTTAAGTCTTGGTAAGATGCTAAGTTTTTAAGACTCTAAAGGTAATAGGACTCCTTGATAATTTCTAGATTTTAATCATTGTCTATTGTTTGTAACCGATAGATAGTACCCACTTTGAATTGCTTGAGATAAGAAATCAAATATAGTAGGAAGTGAATTATTGGCAGGGACTTGGAAGCACTAATCTTCCATTTAATAATTGATGTTGTAACAAGGTTGATTAACCCGAGGTATAGTCTTTTCTGTGAATATCAACTCCCTATGTCTGAGAGGATGAGGTAATTAAATGCTTAAGTGGGTTGAGAAATATTTAGGCATAACTTTGATAGAGATAACCTGATGTCCTACCTACTGTGAGAATCTTGAATCACCATTAGCATCTTTCAAGTACCAAAATCCATAGTGAATATAATTCTAGTTTTCCATAAACTCTTGATTAAAAACACTAAAACTAAAGTGACCAACAATTATTTTCTAAATCTCAAAACCCCCATTTGAGGAAACATCCAACTATTAGTTGATTAAATCACAAACGACTTTTCATACTATATTCCCTGTGGGATTCGACCCCAACCTAGTTGGGTTATATATTGACAACGATCACTTACATTTTCACTTAAATTTTCATTTGAGAGGCGTAGTTTGAGTGTTATCACCAATGTAGTGGCTGATGCTCTTAGTAGAATAAATATGGGTATTATAGCTCATGTTGAGAGCTTACCTGACTAGGTGTCCATTTACTTGATTTAGCAGAAGGTAGTGTATGGGTGGAGAGTAGCTCAGAGTCATCTCTAGTCTTCAAGGTGAAGGAAAAAAAGGATACAGATTCCAGTCTAGTTAAGTTAAAAGAATTAGATAGAGATTAGAAAGGGGAGGTTTTCTCACAAGGGAGAGATAGTGTTTTGTGTTGTCAGGGTAGATTGTGTGTGTCTGGTGTAGATGACTTGAGCCAAAAAATTCTTACAAAAGCACATGGGGTGCGTTACTCTATTCATCCAGGGGCTAGTAAGATGTATTGCAATTTGCAGGAGATCTATTGGTGGAGTGGGATGAATAGAGATATTGCAGAGATTGTAGCTAAGTGCTCTACATGTCAGCAAGTTAAGGTTGAGCACCAGTAGCCTAGTGGGTCCATGCAGGAGTTTAGTATTTTTATATGGAAATAAGAGATAGGAAATATGGACTTTGTAACAGGTTTGCCTCAAACTCATCATCAACATGACTCTATTTGGGTTATCATAGATAGGATGACCAAATTTGCTTATTTCTTGCCAGTTTGTACCTCTTATTCAGCCAAGGACTATGTCAATCTCTATCTTAGAGAGTTTGTTAGGTTTCACGGTGTTCCCTTATCTATCATCTCTGATAGAGGTACTCAGTTTACCTCTTACTTTGGGAAAGCATTCTAATAGGGTCTTGTACCCTAGTCCACCTCAATACAACCTTCCACCCTCAGATAGACAGTCAAGAAGAAAGGACTATTCAGGCTCTTGAGGATATGCTTAGAGCATGTGTTATTGATTTCAAGGGTTGTTGGGATGACCATTTGCCTTTGATTGAATTTACATACAATAACAGCTATTATTCCAGTATCCATATGGCTTCATTTGAGTCTCTCTATGGTAGGAGATGTAGGTCTCCAATTGGTTGGTTTAAAGTAGGTGAGGCTACCATAGTAGGGCCTGACTTGGTATTTGATACGTTAGAAAAGGTTTAGTTGATCAGAGAAAGGCTTAGGGCAACCCAAAGATGATAGAAATCATATGCCAATATGAGGAGATATGATCTCGAGGTTAAGGTCAGTGACTTTGTGTACATGAAAATCTCTCCTATGAAGGGAGTGAAGAGATTCGACAAGAAAGGAAAACTCAGTCCCCAATATATCGATCCCTTCAGAATTATCAGTCGTTTCAAAAAGGTAGTTTACGAGCTTGAGTTGCCTTAACATTTAGCCTTAGTACACCCAGTGTTCCATGTGTATTGTTGAAAAAATGTGTTGGGGATCCATCTGTAGTTGTTCCCTTAGAAAGTGTAAACATTATGAATAATATTTCCTTTGAGGAAGTTCCAGTCAAAATTTTTTATCATCAAGTTCGCAGACTAAGGAACCAAAAATTCCACTAGTCAAAGTTTTTTGGCAGAATCCATTCGTTGAGGGATTCACTTTGGAAGAAGAAGCAGATATGCGGACCAAGTACCCTCATCTTTTCTAAACGAATCCGGATTCAGCATACGGTACCAATCTTCTTAAAATTTTCTTTTCCCTATCATGCTCAGTTTTAGTCACAAATCATGTTAATATCAGTCATGCATTCAGAAATCAGTTCAGTCAGGCATTCCATGCATCAGACATGCATATTAAGTATATAAGCTCAGTCCATCAGTTCCCTCAGCTTAACCAGTTTCATTTGGGGACAAATGATCCCAAGAGGGAGATATTGTAACACCCTGTATTTCCCTAGAATAATCTAAGTCTCAATACATGAGCATTCATGTATAGATTTTTTGAAAAAATTATTATTATTTATTTTAGAGCCTGCAATTGCGCAGGCAATTCAGTTAGCTTTCCAAGGATATAAAATTTGCCTAAATCCGATAACCAGGTAAAAAGTTAAGGAGATTCTAAGTTTCAGTTGCAAAATATCATCATCTTAACCCTTAGCACGTTACGTAGATAGCCCAAATGACAATTATCGATTTCCAGTGTGACTCCGTGATCATCGCTCATTGTGGAGTAGGCCAATTTCGCATTTGTCAATTTCCATTGGGCCTCCATAATTATGGTGCATCACAGAAGGGTTCAAAATGGCATCCCAAGGCTTACCACGATAGTGGCGTGTCGCACCGTCTGTCTGAGTCCTAATTGTCCCTTTTCCAGTGACTTGGAGCAATAGTGGTGAGTCGCGCCAAGGCCAAAAATTGGGATGGTCAGTCTTCAGCTTCCATTTTTTAATTCATTTAAGGGTATTTGGGTCTTTTTCCACTACCCTAATTAACCTAAAACACAAAATTTAAACCCTAAACACCCCAAGTAGTCATCATTATTTCAATTCTTCTCACAATCAAAAATCCCTCTTTCAAGAACAAGAAACCCTAGCTCTCAAATTCAATACAATTTCTCAAGAACTCTTCATCAATCCTTTCAGATTTCATTAACCCATGTATGTTAGATATTCATCCATGGAGACCAAGAAACCATTTTAAATTATAAAATTGAGTTCTTTTCAAGTTATCATGTTTTAAATTATGATTTCATCCATGAATCTCCATGAACTATGACTCTATACCATGTTACCATGAAATTATTATTATCATTCAATCTTCCATGTTTTAATATTATGATTTTCTGAATTAAACCATGATTTAATGCTATTATGATGAATTCATGCTATTTCTACAAGTTCCATAACATTCCTATGATTTTTTTAAAACCATGAACTACAAGTGTTTATAAATGCCTACAAGAGTGATTTATTTATTAAGATCCTTCATGTTTTGGCCTTTAAGCTTTTGTGACCTTTCATTATTGTTGTTTTGAGCCCTGGGGGTATTGAATACACAAAAACCATAGCTTTTTATTTAGACTAGACTCAGTACATTATGGAATAGTCTTTAGATTATATTATGAGAATCATCAGAATAGTTAGATATTAGTTATTCAACTCAGAATAGTCTAGTACCTCAGTGTCCTTTAGTTGGGAGTAGGATTTAGCATCGAGTAAGTATAGGGATGGTAGATTCCATATTAGATAGGCAGAGTGGTTAGTAGTAGTCCCTATACTCTAGAACTGCATAGCTAGTGTAGGATATGAGTAGTAACACGTCAGATTAGACTTGATTATCTCGCAAGGGTCACCCATTAGTTCAAGCTTGACACCATTAGTCCTTAGGATATTATATCAATTTAGTGGATCTACATAGCCATTCTTAGTACCCGTGGTATGATATTAACACCCTTCCAGCTTGGGTTATAGATTGAACCCCAATTAGCTCAAATTGAAGAATGTCGATTAGATGATACCTCCTACAGTCTCAGATATGGTCTCTATTAAAGTCCCAATTTAGATATTCAGTCTTAGTGTTGTTTGACTAAAGTATACAGATTATAGTTATCTTTGTATTCAATTTTATAGATTTTATACAGCTATGTTATATGCTAGGTCATGCATCCTCAGTATTTATAGATTTCCATACATTATCAGTATCTACAGAATCCATGTTCTCTACTAAGTACATACTTTATATGCATATCCAGTTAATCATTAGTTCTATTCATGAGACCATGTATACCATCGTACCTCATTTAGCATACTAGTATATTCAAAGTACTGATCCCATACCTTTTCTTTTGCGCTATGATGTATTATATCATAGGTTCTAATGCTCAGTTCCCAGCTCATGAGTAGACTCATCAGATTCTCAGTAGTATTAGTGGTGAGTCCTCATACTTCAAGGATAGGCTTGCTTTATTTCATATTTTAGTTAGTAGTTTGTTGTTGTTAGTTGGGGGCCTGTCCCATCAACTCATATTCAGTCATTCAGTTATAAATGTTTTTTGGACATTAGAGTAAGTTATTTAGTATTCAGATATTATAGTTAGTTATCTAGTTTATCATTATTTTATCAGATTCATAATTCAGTAGTTATTTCATTATTAAAACCTTATGGTACTTCAGTAATTTTTTGTATTCATGATTATATTATTCAGTTCTCATAGCAGGTACCAGCTCATGAGTTAGCTTGTAGTCTCTCGGGATCGTAAGCACCGTATAATGACTAGGGGTAGTGTCGGGTCATTACAAAAACTTGGTATCAGAGCCTAAGGTTTTAAATATCCTAGGAAGTCTGAAAACTACATCGAGTAGAGTCTTGTTCATGGGTGTGTAGCGCGCCACACTTATAGATAAGGGGCTACAAGGCATTTATGAAAAGTTTCCCTTCTTTCAAGTATTCATGTCGTGTGATTGAGCATGTGCTCAAGTTAAACTCTCTGTGTAATCCATTTCTTCTTTCTGTTTAAGGAACATACCTTACAAAAAGAATGAAAGAAGAATAGGAACTCATCCATACCCACAACCCGTGTAGGCAGATCCTCTAGACGAGTATATCTCTCATGCCGAATTAAGGGTTGCATTCACTACTCTATCCAATCCTATAGCAGTACAAAAGGAACGGACAGTTTTTGTTCTGGCCAACCCAGTGGCCAATACTGCTGCAACTAGAATTTGGGATTTCTCCCAAATGAATCCTCCTTTTTTTACGGGATCCAAGTCTTAAAAAGATCCACAGGAACTCTTAGATATGATTCAGAAGGTGATGGATACTATGGGGATGACGTCTAGGCAGAGTGCCGAGTTGGCTGCATATGAATTGCAGGATGTATCCCATACTTGGTTTAAGCAGTGGAATGTTGACAGAGGCATTGATATAGGGCATATTGAATGGGAAGAGTTTGCCACAAATTTCTTGGATAAATTCTTTCCATTAGAGTTAAGGGAGGCCAAACTATTAGAATTTATTAATTTGAGGCAAGGCAACATGAGTGTGAGGGAGTATTCTCTTAAGTTCACTCAGTTAGCTAGATATGCTCCTCATGTGGTGGCTGACAATAGGTCCAAGATAAGTAAGTTTGTGTCTGGTGTGTCTGATAGTGTTTTCAAGGAGTGTAGGACCTCAATTCTAATTAGTGAGATGGACTTTTCAAGGCTGATGGTTCATGCTAAACAGATAGACGAGCAGAAGATTAAGAAGAGGGTTATAGCCTACGTCTCCAGACAGCTTAAACCCTATGAGAAGAATTATCCAACTCATGATCTTATGCAAGAAGTTGTAGTGTTTAACTTATAGATTTGGAGGTATTACTTGAATGGGGTGTATGTAGATGTGTTCACAGAGATGTGTTCATAGATCACAAAATCCTTCAGTATGTGTTCTCTTAGAAATTTTGAATTGGTGTCACAGAAGATGGTTAGAGTTATTGAAAGATTATGACATAAGTGTATTGTATCATCCTAGCAAGGCCAATGTAGTGGATGATGCTCTCAGTAGAATGTCTAAGGGTAGCATAGCTCATGTTGAGGATGGTAAGAAGAAGTTAGCTCATGAAGTTCATCAGCTTGCCTGACTAGGTATCTGTTTACTCGATTCAACATAAGGTAGTGTATGGGTACAGAGTAGCTTAGACTCATCCCTAGTCTCTGAGGTGAAGAAAAACCAGGATAGAGATTCTAGTCAAGTTAAGTTTACAGAATCAATCAAAGATCAGAAAGTGGAGGTGTTATCCCAAGGAGGAGATGGTGTTTTGCATTGTCAGGGTAGATTGTGTGATCCTAGTCCATACCTCTTATTCACTCGAGGACTATGCCAATATCGATCTTAAAGATTTGGTTAGGTTGCACGGTGTTTCCTTATCTATCATCTCTGATAGAGGTACTCAGTTTACCTCTTACTTCTAGAATGTATTCCAAAAGGGTCTTGGCACCCAAGTTTGCCTCAGTATAGCCTTCCACCTTCAGACAGATGATCAAGCATAAAGGACCATTCTGGATCTTGAAGATATGCTCAGAGCATGCGTTGTTGATTTCAAGGGTAGTTAGGATGACCATTTGCCTTTGTTTGAATTTGCATACAATAACAGCTATCATTTCAGTATCCATATGGCTCCAATTAAGGCACTCTATGGTAGGAGATGTAGGTCTCTAATTGGTTGGTTTAAAGTAGGTGAGATTGCAGAAATAGGTCCTGACTTAGTGTTTGATGCATTAGAAAAGGTTTAGTTGATCAGATAAAGGCTTAGGGCTTCCCAAAGCTGACAGAAATCATATGCCGATGTGAGGAGAAAGGATTTCAAATTTGAGTTTGGTGACTTTGTACACCTAAAATTCTCTTCCATGAAGGGAGTAAAGATATTCGGTAAGAAAGGAAAACTCAATCCCCTAAATGTCGGTCCCTTCAGAATTCTTAGTCATTTCAGAAAGGTAGCTTATGAACTTGAGTTGCCTTAAGATTTAACCTCAGTACACTCATTGTTCCATGTCTCATTGTTGAAAAAGTGTATTGGTGATCTATCTGTAGTTCTTCCCTTAGAAAGTGTAGATATTACGAACAATCTTTCCTTTGAGGAAGTTCCAGTTGAAATTCTTGATCATCAAGTTCGTAGACTAAGGAATAAAGAAGTTCCACTAGTCAAAGTTCTTTGCCAGAATCAGTCCGTTGAGGGAACTTGGCAAGAAGAAGAAGATATGCGGACCAAGTACCCTCATCTTTTCTCCGCGAATCCAGATTCAGCATAAGGTAAAAATCTTCTTAAGATTTTCTTTTCCCTATCATGATCAATTTCAGCCACAGATCATGTTCATGTTAGCCGTGCATTCATAAATAAGTTCAGTCACGCATTCCATGCATCATAATGCATATTCAGTGTGTAAGCTCAGTCCATCAGTTCCCTCAGCTTAACCAGTTTCATTTGGCGATGAATGATCCCAAGGGGGAGATATTGTACCACCCCGTATTTCCCTAGCATAATCTAAGTCCCAATATTTGAGTATTCGTATGTAAATTTTTTGAAATGCTCATTGTTTTACAGTTTAGAGCCTACCATTGCATAGGCAATTCTGTTAGCTTTTCAATGATATAAAATATTTCTAAATCCAATAACTGGGTAAAAAGTATGGTGATTCTAAGTTTCAATCGCAAAACATCATCATCTTAACCCTCAGCACATCGCGTAGACAGCCCAAATGACATTAGTCGATTTCCAGTATGACTCCACGATCATGGCACATCGCAGAGTAGACCAATTTCCCATTTGTCAATTTCCGGTGGGCCTTTGCGAACATGGTGCATCGCGAAGGTGGCCAAAATGGCATCCTAAGGCTTACAACGATAGTGGCGTGTCGGACTCTGTCCAAGACCTAGTTGTCCCTTTTCCAGTGGCTTAGTGCGATAGTGGCGCATCGTGCTAAGGCCAAAAATCAGAATGGTCAGTTCTTAGCATTGGTTTTTAATTTTTTTTAAGGGTATTTAGGTCTTTTTCTATAGCTCTCATTAACCTAAAACATAAAATTTAACCCCTAAACACCCTAAGTTGTCATCGTTATTTCAATTTCTCTCACAATCAAAAATCCCTCTTTCAAGAACAATAAACCCTAGCTCTCAAATTCAAGGCAATTTCTCAAGAACTCTCCATCAATCCTTTCAGATTCATTAACCCAGGTATGTTAGATGCTCATCCACGGATCCCTTTCATCCATGAAGTTAGGGCAACCTTTTTAAATTATAAAATTATGATCTTTTCAAGTTATCATGTTTTAAATTATGATTTCATCGATGAATCTCCATGAACTATGATTCTATACCATGTTACCATGAAATTATTATTATTACTCTATCTTTCATGTTTTAATATTATGATTTACTGAATTAAACCATGATTTAAGGCTATTATGATGAATTCATGCTATTTTCACAAGTTTCATAACACTCCTATGATTGTTTTAAAACCATGAACTACAAGTGTTTGATAAAATGCCAACAAGAGTGATTTATTTATTAAGAGCCTTCATGTTTTGGCCTTTAAGCTTTAATGTCCTTTCAGTGTTGTTGTTTTGAGTCCTGGGGGTATTGAATACTCAAAAACCATAGCTTTTTATTTAGTCTAGCCTCATTATATTATAGAATATTCTTCAGATTATATAATGTGCATCATCAAAATAGTCAGGTATTAGTTATTCTACTCAGAACACTCTAGTACCTCAGTGTCTTTCAGTTGGGAGTAGGATTTAGCACCGAGGGAATCTAGGGATGGAGGCTTCCCCGTCAGATAGGAAGAGTCGTTAGTAGTAGTCCTTATATTGCAGAACTACGTAGCCAGCGTAGCATATGAGTAATCACCTATCAGATTAGGCTTGACTACCTCACAAGGATCACCCATCAGTTTAGATTTGAAACTCTTAGTCTTTTGAACACTATATCAGTTTAGTGGATTCACACAACCATTGTTAGTACCTATGGTACTGTATTAACACCTTTCCAGTTAGCTTCAATTGGGGAATATCGATTAGATGATACCTCCTACAGTCTCAGATATTGTCTCAATTATAGTCCCAATTCAGTTATTTAGTCCTAGTATTGTTTGACCAAAGCATACAGATTACAATAATCA
>NC_061115.1:36753729-36770402 GCF_002878395.1 Capsicum annuum
TCTATGATAACAATGACAAACAAATCTAGAAACTAATGGAATACCCTATTTATGAAATCCATGAATGTCTCTGAGGCATTAAACAACCCAAAATACAAAAACAAAACTCAAAATGTCCATACCGGGTACGGAAGGCAGTCTTAGGGATATCCACTTCCCTAATCTTTAACTGGTGATACCCGAATCAAAGATCACTTTTCACTACAAGAAAGTGCTTTATTTATGACCAATATTTAAGGATGGATTAATAATCTCATCTCTAAAAGTACATGTACTAGGATGAGATTATATGTCGGTCTTTAAAAGTATATTTTATTGCGAAGGTACAAAAACTAGTCCCTAAAAAAAATTTTAACTGGTCCGAAATTGTATTTAAGATCTTTAAGCGGGAAAAACAAATGCCAAAATTTTTATTAATTTAATTTTATTTCACTGAATATACTAATACGTGCCTTAATTTTTCCTTTTGTACTTAAATGTTCTGAAAGTAGCTCTCTGTGTATACTATTGTACATCATTCAGTCCTCAGCGGTTGGTCAAAAATTGACCCTACTAATCTCCATCAATAAGTATCAATTTTGTAGATTCACAATGACTAAGGGAATAACTTTGCGAATTGCTTCTTTAGTTCCTCGGGTTACTACAGCTAATTTGCCCTAATCTCAGTTTTATCTCTCTCATGAATTTGAGGTATGATTTCTATTCTATCTAGTTGCTCTTTTATTCTAAAATTGTTCTAAATTAGTTTTATTTCTGGGTTTTTGAACTACTCTTGTTCTTCCTACTTTATTCGATCAAAATCTGTCCTTTTTTTTATCTGTATAACTCAATAATTTAGTATAAAATCAATCAATTTATGGATAGTCAATTATTATCTGTCTATTATCTAGCTACTAGGAATAGCAATGGGGTGTAGCTGGTGTGGAGAGGGGTGAGTTTACTGCTATGCAAGGCAGCATAGGGCAATCTCCAAGTAGAGGGCTGGGCGAGGTGCAATAAAGCCTTAGCTTTTTAAAATTATGGTGGTGTGGTGTGGGCGAAGAGTCTCATGATTATGATGTTTTTGCTATTGCATTTTGATGTCGTACATCTTTATTTTCTTTCAACATGACATGAGTTGATGTAATTCCTTATCACTTTGCGTTTTATTTTGGCGTAAGTCACAAGTTTGAGTAATTCTACTAGCAATGATGTGTGGTGGTGATGGGATTACTGATTTTGTTGGAAGAAGGTTTGGGTCAACAAAAATCCCATATAATAAATAGAAAAGTTAGGCTAGTATCCTCTCCGTGCTCTATTATTGTAAAATTATCCTATGGTTCTAAAGATGAATAAGTTAATATGACTTTTATCTCAGTTATTATCTAGTGAAATGGGTAGTACTATTTTATTCATCATAAAAAGACCATATGGAACATGGTATGGATATCATGAGGTGGAAAAATAGGAAACCTTGGTAGGAATTCAACTGCGAGTAAGATTGCAAAGGCCATATTATCTATGAAGTATGATTTTTGTTCATTCATCCTTAGGGGATGAGATGCTTGCTACTTTATGCTTTTAAAACACATCTTAGGAGTAGCATGATACTGCAGTTTCTAATATAATATACTACTTTTATATGTTATCTTTTCTCAATGTCAAGGAAGATAACATAACTTCCAAGAAGTGTCTTTTTATGATTTATCATTTGTTTTCACTTGTATCTGGATGTCTTGATATGCTTAGTCTAGCTTTATAAAGTTCTCTGGTTAAGCTTTTGTTAGTTTGTCTTTAATTTGTGAGTTTGGTCCTTTAGATATAAGGGTCTCTTACTCTTTTAACAGCCTTCGCCGCTTGTAGATGTGTGAACTCTGACATTTAGAGAAGTTTTTCAGTCCTCAATTGTGCCTTTTGGAATGATAAAAAAATCTCATCATGTACTAGTAACATTTATTCATGGAAGACCAGGGATGATTTTTATCCTTACTAACATGATGAGTTTGGAGTTTCCTTGTTGTGCTTCGGCATTTGTCCATAAATACTGAGGTTTATTGTGTACATTTAGTTATCAATAAGCGTTACTGATAGTACTTCTTATTCTAATAAAGAGTAACCTATTTGGCTAGAGAAAAGTTCAAGAGTAAACTATTTGAATATGTGACATGGCTTTAGTTGAGAAGTGTCTAAAACAAGAGTTTGAATGTAAAACAAAGGAGTAGTTTTATGAAACATGTAACATATTTAAAATGATGGAAAGTAATTACTCATCATCTCAGTTGGAATTGTCAAAGAAAGAAAAGTTTGTAATATAAGAAATGGGAATTATTTTTTATAATGCCTCTAAAGAATGGTCTATCTTAATTCTTAAAATGTATAGGGGAGGATTAGTCATCACAAATGGTAAAACTGGTAATTAAAGATCTTAGATAGTTAATTTTGTTATATGCTATGACTAAACTCTTGTTTTTTTATTAATATATTTCTGTACAGATAGGATGTTTGTACAATCCTGGTGCTAGTGCTAAATATCTTTGTTTGTCACACTTGGATCTTTTTTCAAACATTGAGGTACGTGTTTCCTTTCCTATCATTTCAGTTGTTATATGACATCTGTTGCATGCAAAAAGAGATAACAAATGGTAACAAATTCAAATTTTTATTTCATTTAGGTTGGCCATGTGTGCTGGGAATCGTGACATTTTACATGGAAAACTAACCGGATCAGTCAGAGTATCTTTTGGTTACATGTCAATATTTGAAGATGCCACGGTTAGGAACCCACCACTCCTAACCCAATCTCCTAAATTAAAGAGTTTTTCCATATTTCTTACAATAGGACATGCTTGTCTCTTCAATAATTTAATGTGTCAAATATTACAAATTGGAGTTATTACATTTCAACTCAAATAGTTTATGATTTGCATGGACTTTTCATTAATCATTTCAGACTATACATCTCTTGCTTATTAGCTATATATGATTTTAATCTCTTAACAAAAGGTCGATGGAGGTGTTAGATGTCTCACATTAGTGGAGGTAAAGTTTGTTGGTTCCTTATTTACTTTGGGTATTACTCATTTTAGTCCCTCCTCCATTTTGGTCCACTAAAAAAATTTGTCAACTTCACGGAAAATAATTTTGTAATATTATCATCTGATCGATGTGTATTGCAGTCAAGACCAATCTATCTGCCAGTTGAAGGTTAATTTTTTTCAGTTTTCTACTATTTGGCATGCATTAAATATATGTGTTGATTGGGATTCTTGTAGCAATTAAGTTGATTTTAAGTGAGAAATTTTGTAATTTTAATACCATAAAAAATTATGTGCAAATTTGTTTAGTCAACCTATGCATTTCATTAACCAATTACAGGGATTGCAGAAGCACTTGCACGATATGTCCTCACATCTATTACTATCTATCCAATAAAGTCTTATGGGGGATTTAGAGTGGATTAGTGGCCTCTAACATCTTCTTGTAGCTATTCTACTATATCTCATTGACAATTCATTTGGTTAATTTTCATGTCACATGATTTTGTCAACGTTAAGGGATATTGTTCATTTCAATTTCATATAGTAAATATGGTCCTTCATTTTTTCTTTAGAACATCAAATTACTTTGAATTTCATTGTATCATTCTTACATATTTGTCTATTCATTCACTATGAAATATAGGGTTATTACATAATTGGGAATGGATTCTCAAGAGAACAACTGGTGAAATTCTTACCCAAAATAAGATAGAATAGATTGTGTTATAATTCACATCATGTGTGTTGAGGCCTGCTATCCATCTGCAAATACATGATATAACTACCTTCATCACTTATTCTAATCGAATTCAAGAAAGTGTAAAGCATAGATTGTTGCCTATCAGTTGATTTACCCATCCTTTAATGTATTTTTGTTTTAACCTTGTTAAGTCCTAGACAAGCCTTACTAATAATGGTTTTTTTCAAAAATTAACATGTAACTTCTTAACTCTATTGGTGTGCATTAGATTAGTTAGGGAATTTATTTATTTTTCTCTCATTTTTTCTAATTTGATTTGTTTGTGTTTGTCAGCGCTAGTTGTTATATCTTAATTTTATTTTCTCACAGTTCATCCAAAAAGAAAAACACTTTGATTGTATTTCTCTAGGAATGCACTTTAATTTTGATAAATGCATCATTTGTGGATGCAAAGTTTGTTGGTTCCTTATGTGCTTTGGGCATTACTAATTTTATTCCCTCCTCTATTTTGTTCCACTACAAAATTTATTTACGTGTACGCTAGAGACTGTGATGATGTTCTTTGACATGTAAAGGAATATCTAATTAAGATAAAATTTGTATATTGCTTATATGAACGGAAATATGGGTTATGGGAACTAACTGTTTTTGGAGATAGCTGATTGTCGAGTTTCATACTTCAATTTATTGGATCCAAAGCAGATTTTTTCAAAGATTTTTACATTGGTGTTTGAAGGGATGGGTGGTTTCTTTAATATTGGTTGGAAATTCCTTACCTCTTGAACTAGCTTTTGGGTTGAGTTAGGTGCAAGATCCATTTCTATACATGGTATCCATATTACTTGCTACTTAAAATTGTGATTTAATCAGTTTCTTTAGGATACTTGCCAAAAGACAAAGGCAAGAGAAAATAAACTAAAAAGGAGCATTTGAGAAGGTTGTCCATTGTTTTAGTCTAGCATGTTCTTAAAATAGCTAGCATTATTGTTTGACTACTGTTGTAGTTCTCGTGGAAATGAATTAGCAGTATCATAGTTATGTAAGCATTGTCATCCGTTTTAGTGTTCACCACATAAAAATCTATAATGAAAAGTGTGGCTCATGAATCTAGTAATGCTCCACAATTTTTAAATTAGTCATATTATAGTAATGCTCAATCATTTTTCATGTCTTTATTATTTGTCTAGATATGAAGTCAGAAGTTATAACACTGAGGTTGATATCTAGTTCAACAAGGAAATTGGTCGCCTTGCATTATATTAAGGAATTTAGGTTCCTAGAGTCTGTTGTCCCCTATTTTTTGTCAATCTACCTCTCATAACAAGTGCAACTAGAGTTTTTCCTCTTCTTGTCTAGACCTTTCTTGCCTTGCTACATGTCGAGGAGCTGCTTGACTAGCATTTTCCTTAGCCATTAACCAAGCAATGACCTATTTTATCGTTTTTTGAACATCATGTTAAAGTGGTTGATTCAATATTTTTGGGTTATCATGAACCCCTTTGAGAAGGGCTCCTTGATCATGAACTCCCTCTCTCTTCATTCTTTTATTTTGACTGAAACTTCTCTCAAGTTATGGATCAAATGAAATAAGTAAATTACCTTTACATTGAGTATTGTCCATTCATCGATGTGTGCCCTAGAAATAGTAGAGAAGTAAAATGATCAAACAATGTCAACTGAAAGACAAACACAATAATCCAACTTCATAACTGTATTCTCCATCAATGACACTAAAATTTGACATTGCCCAAATTATACCTCCCAAAAGTACAAGGCAGTCACTATTATAATACAGAACCCAACTAAGTTGGGTTTGATTCCATAGGAAATAGGACTAAAGCCAATTAAGTATTTGTCAAAGTAATTTGAAATAAAGTAACAGTAAGGGGTTTTGTAAAATAAAATAGCAATAGTAACGAGCAAGGATTTGTTTGATTTGTATTCAATTTAAGACAAACACTAGGATTGTGATCCCTATGGCTTCATAACTCCATAGGTTTTTTATGCTAATAGGCTATCCCAATGCATTGTATGCAAAACCTAATAAGGTATGTATCACCTAAATTTCTTCTGACCTTTTTTTGATGAATTTCACTCATGTCCTTCCAGACTCAGAGCATAGCATTACTAACTCTTGTTCATGATCTCAAATTAACTATCCCTATTATGTCTCTAGTTATTAGATAAAGGGTGATAGCTCAAAATATCTGTTGTTATTCCCTTTTCCTAATATATACCTCTCTCCTAAGAAAATTTATTATATAAGAAAGTTCCTAATATAAGTATCCATTATAAAAGCAATCATACCAAAGGAACACTAATACATACAAGCACACCGTTCTAGACTAACTTTGCACTTAACCTTTTCTTTTCCACAACCCTAGTTATGGTGTTTAACTACTCATAATTGTTAGTACACAATGATAATTCATGGATAAAGATATAATCATGAACTTACGATAAGAAATAAAATCAAAATCTCAACTTTGATTAAACTCTAGGAACAATATTCATACAATCCCAAAGAATGTGCCTTAGAATTGTATAATATGAAGTAGTGTATGTGATAATTCTGTAACCTCATAAAAATAATACCATAAGAGTATTTATGGAAAAAACAAATCATATCCTAAACAAAAAGAAATATTATGTCTCCTGCCCCATAGATAAGAAAGTATGATCGTGGTTAGAACCCATAATCGTCATTTGGTTATCTTGGTTTATACTTGGACTTGATCACTTTTGGGTCTTCCATCAGATGAAATAAGGTACGAACTTATGATTTTCTCCTACGGTCATGACATCATGTTATCGGATCATTATGCCACCAAAGTTCTAAAACTTGGCAAAATTGGAGTCTCTTCCTAAGATCACATGGTATGATCGTGATATCAGCATACGATCGTGGGAAGTTGTTGTCTAATCCTATTGTATTAAATCCTGCATATATGGATATCCATTTTTACTCATGATCATATGGTACAATTGTGACATCAACTATGATCATAGGACCATCAGTCTGATAGACTTTTGCTTAAGGCATCTATAAATCAATCCCATGAAAGTCAAGGCACGATCGTAGTCAGATCCTATGATCTGATAACACTGTCCAATCCTGAGTGCTTTTCTTCTCTAAGTTGAAAAATACTAAAAGCTAAAAGATACACAGCAATTCCATAAACTTCCCTTATACTTGCAAATATTGTTCATTTTAAATGTCTTAAGTATCGTAAGTTCACAACATATCAGTTGGATCTTGAATATCCTTTGAACTATTAATAGGATAATTCTTTTATTTTCTCTAAGTCTTGGCTAATTTTTATAGGATAGTTTTTTCTCTCACTAAAGAATAGGGTAGGTGCCTGTCACGTCCAATCGGGACGTGATGCTTGAGGCATGGAAAACTTGATTCTTAAATAAAATCTCAATTTTACCCTTTTGCCTTCTAGATTAATTTTCATTTAACTATTTTAGAATCCAAAATGAAAGTAGCTAATATATAAGTAACTTAATGCATGGAAAACATGATTCTTAGAACTCATTTTTGATGCTTAAGGCATGGAAAACTTAGCCTTACACTAAGAGCACATAAAGATAAATAGGGGAATTCAATCAAAATAGAAATATGAAAGATAGATAAACGAACTAAAATTTCTAAGACTCAAAAAAAAAAAAAAACAACCCAATACCTATCCACAAATGCCTCTAAAATAAGAATACAAAACTAAGTTGGTACATGCCCCCAACCATAGCAAAGGAATCCAAAAGTACTAAGATAGTAAGGAAACCAATGAAATAATCGAGCCTTTCAAAAGATGGAGGCTCACCACTTCATAGTAGCTCAATAGATATACAGCAACACTTAAAATTAAAATAGAGTAATAGAAAATTTCTCCAAACCTACATCACGAAAAGATGTAGCATCTGAGGATAGTCAATAGGGAAAGAACTAGCATGTAACTCTGGGGAAAGAGGAAAAATAATGCCAGGTCAAAAAAACCAGTAAAAAAAACCACATGCACAACTTTTATAAATATATATATAGGATGTCGGGATTGGGACAAGGGTCATGAACATGAGATTTTAAACCATTAGACTAAACTATGAAGCTCGCTCTGTCCTTAAGGAACCCATATGCTATTTGGGTCTAGCTCCCCCTGCTGGAAGGGCTTTAGTGTGTGTTAGTCGTATGAATCGAGGAAAGGATAATGACACCAAGGCGATAGCCATAAAAATTATAATGTGTATCTATACACATGGTAATATAAACCCTCAACTCTAGAAATATGGTTTCCAGTGTTGTTCACCCAAGACTACACCTTCACAGTGAGATACATGATTTTCTTTACGCCCAACTTAAAATAGTTTGAACATAAACCCAACCATTAACCAAGGAGACTTTACTAAGGCATTTTCCAACATGGTACCATCGTACCAATATGCTTGCAAGTTAATTAACCTATGTCAAACCAGTCTATCTAACCATTAGAATCCCAAATTCCATTTAAAAATAAAAAACGTTGTCTACCAAGGGCAACCCAAACCATTTTTATCATCAATTTATCCTTAACTGCAATCCAATATTCTAAAGGTAAGTTAAATGATGTAAATTTCATATTTAAAATCAAAATTTTTAAGGTGGGTTTGGTTAATGCCATTACCAAGCCAAAATTCCTCAACCATGTGAAGCATCCTAAGTCTAGGACCATTGCGAAATTTCCTTAAGTTTTGGACTCATTGGCTTTGGTATGACTCAAGCGAGTTACTCATACCCTTGGATATAAGTTAGGAATTGTTGTGAGGGTTCACTCATACCATAGAAAGTATGTTGATCTTTAATTCTTACCAATATATGAATCATCTAGGTAAGATTCATATAGGAATAGACGAGTGGTGTAAGGAAAGTTGTATAGTGTATGTTTGAGTTATTTTGTGGAATCTGCCCATTGTACGATTAGTGTGTATGATTGGTGGTGTTACTCGTACTCTTATGTAAAATTTAGGAAGGTTTGAGTCATATCGAAACAAATAGATAAGGTCATGGGTAGTTTTGGGTATGAGTTGGGGTACCAATCATACCGTAGGATACGAATGGTAAGGGTGAATCGTCTCCTAGAACGTGGGTTGTTTTAATTTTAAGTCAAAGGAGTTTGGATATTTGCTACTCCTAAACCCTTATGTCCTCACATTATATAAACCTTGGTTTCCTTCCATAACACTTGTTAAAAATATTAAAACACTTCAAATACTCTCTCAAACTCACTCTTGAAGATTGTAGGCTAGGGTTTCTTCATGTGTTCTTTAAAGAGATTACAGGTCAAGATTTTTTTAGTAAATCCTCATGTATAAGGAATGTATATTATTATTTAATATTAAAGGCATGTCTATTGTGTTTTAAATAGTGATTTTGAATCATGAATAGTGGATTTTGAAATATATGTTGAGGGTCTTGATGCATATGGTTTGGTATTGGTTTAAACTATATTTTTACATATTTTTGGTGATGGTTTGCATATTTGGTTGGTTTTTGGTTATGGTTTAACAAATGGGTCTTAATTAACCCCATTCATAGTGGTTTATACATTGGTTTTAGTCTTGGTAAAGGTATGCCCTCAACGTGTTTGATAAAATGCCTCAAAGGATACTTTTACTCTATTGTTGAACTTTCATTAGAACTTTTGCATGGTTTGGTTTGGTAGTGGAACCTTAAATGGATTTGGATGGTTTTTTATGATTTAAAATGGTTTAAATGATATAAATATTTTAAATATTTAGCTTAGTCTAAAATGGTTTGGAATGGTTTAAAGGGTAAAGGTTTTGGTGGTCATGGTTGATCTATTTTGAAAACCTTACAGGATACATGGAAATCCCACAAGTGAATGCATTAATGTAATTAGTTTGAATAATTGGTTATGGCTTAATTGGTTATTCTTGATACATGAAAATCACCTAAGTGGTATAATATGGTAAATGGAAGGGCACTCAAAAGTCCCCCCCTTAAACCCATATATAGTTGGCTATGGATAACACTTGAAAGTATGGTTGGTACGACGATACTACCACTAAATGACCTTGTTTAATAAATGGTAAATGGATTTTTTAGTTGTTTGGTAATGGTTTAAATTGGGCAATAATGGAAGGATGTGTAGCAAAGTCATGAAAGGTGGAGGTCCCGGACGGATGAGAACTGGAAACTCATATTTGGCAATGTGAGGTTTGGTATTAATGACTGTGTGCATGATGTCAAACTTTATATTGGGGCATTTACTAGTCATCCCAAGTATTCTTCACTGGTCGTGTGGCTTCACGCACTGGGGCCCTTTTAGCAAGGGGAGCTGAACCCATATAGCCCGTGAGTGGTTTAGAATGGTAAAGCTACACAACCTAGGTAATGGTTCTAAACCCGGTTCCCTTTCTCGACATAGTTATATATCTATATAGATGTATTGTTGTGTGCATTGGTTGGTTTACTTTGTTTTCACTGGTTGGCACTATTTTATCTTTATCTTTAGTGCATGGTTGGTATACAGGAACCGAACATACTACTCCTCCTGCTTAGTGATCGGATTCAGGGACAACTAATATTAGATTGAGGTGGTGAGTTTCCATAGTTTGGAAGGCATTTAATTCATGTCATGGGTTACTTCATATATATTTCTTTTCTTTATAGACTTTGGTTTTTGGCTATGGTCGGGGGCATGTCCTGACTGGTTATATATGGTTGGTATAGAGGCTTTGTATAGACAATTGTGGACTTAGGCATGGTATGGATTGTTTTATTATATATACATACATACATTGGTTTATTATCATGGTATTGGTTTATGGTTCCCACATTAATTTGGTTGGTTATTGGGTGGTTGGAATTGATTGGTTTAGCCTCGTTTATGGACTTATACATAAGTCACCACATGGTTGGATGTGCTATCTTGTTATATGTTCGGACTTCAGCTGACTCAAGGTATGCATTTGGTGGTTGGGTTGGGTAACGAGGGTGATTCCCGATCCTGGTTGGTCTTGGGATTGCCCATTACACAAGGCCCTAGTTCGGGTCATGTCAAGTTAGTATCAAAGCTTTAGGTGTTGGTCTCATAAGGTATCCACAAAGCCGTGTCTAGTAGAGTCTTGCTTATGGGTGTGTTGTGCACCACACTTATAATCAGGAAGCTACGAGGCATCCAAGAATGTTTCACTTTCTTCATATTTTACTTTTGGGGTATGAAGTCTAATGTTTGGAACTCTTCTTTGAATTTTTCTTGGTTCACTTTTTTGATCATGCCTTCTCAATGATCCAAAGTTTATGGAAACTTACTTGTCTCACTCGAGGATAGCATATATAGACCTATTCTAACTCATGGGGCACAGAACTGGTTAGGGGTCACAGCTTTTAGTTTTCCTTATAGAGTCCCACCAATATCCACTAATCCTATTTCAAGAGATGACACTTATTCTTGGTTATCTCAAGGAGAGGTTACTAATGCTGATTTTTATTATTCTATTAGTCTAGTTTCTAAGATAGTGAAAACTCTGTCACACTGGTCTTATCCTATTGGCATGGGCAGAATGAGATAAGGTTGGGAAATTGGTAAGTTAAGGAGGTCTCGGTCTCTTAACATAGGAGATGCAAATGGAATAGCGGTAAATAGTCCTAGAAAAAGTGTTGGGTGAGTCCTAACTCCTATTTTATGGTTGGTGCTCCCTACCAGAATTCATTTGGAGTTAAGTGCTTTTAGATTGGTAATATTTCTAGGGCACCTTATGTGTAATCTCAGGCTAATGGGTCCAATTCCACATCATACCATTTTCGTTATAAATTTAATGGTTAGTCGCACTATGGTTGTTGTAAGGAAGGAAGGAATCATTATTGTAGTTTTGCTCAATCGTGTCACATGTAATAAGAGTGCTCCATAAGGATTGTCACTTGGGAAAATAGGATATCAATTGCTACTTCCAGCTCTGACATGGGTCTGGATGGTCTCAATGGCTTCACTATTCCTTGGAAGTTTGAGGCACCTTTAGATACCAACATTGGTATGTTAAGAACTCCTTTCTTTGTGTTGAGTATGGTTTATTTGGTCTGGGGTCCTCTCTATTTTATGACCTCATTGGTTGTTGTGTCTCTTGGTTATGGTCCCAAGGTTATTTTAAACTCTCTTTTATTCTATTTTTACCTCGATAAGTGACTCTGCGATCGTCAAAAGAGTCTATTGGGATGTGTGATATCTGTTGGTAATAAAGGGCTCTTAGTGGATTGTTTAACTTGAATGTGGAGGATTTTGATGCCATTCAAGAATGGATTGGTTGTACTCATGTTTTTTACTATTGGATTTTTGGATTCGTAAAGGTTGTCTTTAGGCTCCATGGTGATTCGATTATGGAATGGAAGGGTGGTTTCATTCCCTAGCTATTCTGGTAAAGGGTATATCATTCCTTAGAGCTCGGAGATTGGTCTCCAGAGAGGTGTCTATGTTATTTGGTCTGGGTTAAATATTCTTACTCGAAAGGTCCTTCTTTGGTCTGGGTTCAGTGGTAAATGAGTTTCCTGATGTCTTCTTGATAAACTGCATGGTTTCTTTCTAATGGGGAGGTTGGTTTGGGATTAGTCCTATTCTGGACATTTGTCCAATTTCTATTATTTCTTTATAGAATGGTTTCAATTAAGTTAAAGGGCTTAAAGAGAAATTAAGGGATCTTTAAGATAAAGGTATCATCAGTCTTAATGTTCCTCTCTAGAGTGTTTTTTCTCTTGCATGCATAAGGGGAATGGTTTTCCCTCGGAATGGATAGGTTATCGGTGGGTGACTAAGAAAATAGGAGTATCCTCCTTATGGGGTGGACCTTATAGGTATATTCCATTCTATATGTGGTATTTTAATAGTATTGCATGGTGATTGGTAAATTCTAAGATTGAACCTAGATACTTGATCTCATTAAAGTAAGCATGTTGCTCGGGAGTAGCAATATGAGGATTATGGAGGTAAATTAGTAGGATGGATGAGATTGATAACTCGAGGAAAGTTGTGATATATGTAGGCCAGAAGTTCAAGTTGAACTGATGGATTGGGGGTCTAGTCATTCGATGGCTTAGATCATAAAGTTTGTATGTATCTTTGTCCATATACTTGTACTTTATTGTTGGTGTGAAATTGATTATTAAATTAATGGTTTTGAAAATAGGTTTTGGCACAATTGGTGGCTTTGACCTGATTACTTATTTAATTGATTTTCCAAAGGTTATGATATATTATTCATGCTTTGCTAATGTTTATGAACATTGTGGGACGAATGGGAATGGTAAAATAATTTTGGGGTACTATGGATTCCCCATTAACTTGGTATTGAACTTGGAAAATATATGCCTTCAGATTGGTTATGAAACTCATACGGAACTTAATTTTGACATATGGTTTGAATATTCTTGAATCTTTACATTACATAAATGGTTAACAGAACATGAATTAGCTTTGATTGGATTCAAATGTATTGTAAAAAGGGGGCCATTATGGCTATGGTTTGATTTTAAATGGTTTTGGTTTAATTGGAAACCTTGGAGTCAACTTGGTCTAACAATTTTTGCATGTCTATGTGAGGCTCAAGGTAGCAACGGGATAAATGAGGTTTTGGGTATAGCTGAGACAAGTGTCTCTAGTGTATACCTTTGGTGATACCCATTAGGGTGGAGTGTTGTGAATGTAAGTTTAATAGGGTGAAGGTTAAGGGTTAATCCTAAGTTTCCTTTAAATGGTGGACTTCAAGGTAAGGTCGGGTTGCATATTCTAGTGATACCCTTCTACCTCGGTTTAGAGAGTACTCTACTAGTGTTATGACTCTTAGTTTGCATTCACCTTATTCTCGAGATATGAGTTTTGACTCTACATTGCATTACTTGTGGTACTAGTGTTTGTGTTTCTTCAGTTTCTATTTCTAAGGAATCCTTCCATGGTATGGTTATGTTGGAATATTATCCATCATGGTCTAGGTGCCTATGGTGTCGTGTCTTGTTTCGAGGATCTTTGTCTTTCCTTGGGGGGCATGGATAATTCTCGTACTTTGGTTCCTTACTTATTCTTCTTGTGCTGGGTTGGTAATGACTTAGGAAGAATGGCGGTGTTTTGAAAAAAAGAATGTAGAAGTCCCTAAGTGGGGGAGATTCTCGGGTGACTACTAGAGTTAAAGTTTTGCAAGGTAAGGTAAGGTTGTTGTCATGAGAAATGGTTAGGAAAGGAATAAATGGTGAAAAAAAATCCTTTTTGTAATGATAGAGGGCGCTAGATCTTTTGATGGATAGATCATACCGCGGGTATATAAGCAATATATAAGCAGTAGTCTTGAATGTTGTGATTGGTAGATACAACAATAAGTTATGTCAGGTACTTGAGAGGTCTGGTAAGGCATGGTTTTCTGAATTGTTTTTCATGGCATAGTAGTTGTTTGGTTTCAGGTGTTCAATTATAGGTTGGGGTTTTAGTTATAATGGTTGGATATGGTTTATCCACGTCTTCTATTCATGCCTTCCATATTATGATAGTGATGAAAGGGGAGTAGTATTTCCAGATAGATGTAAGGAGTAGAGCCCAATGGCTTAAGTTAACTCTTTTAGCTTTGGATAGGCTTGAACATAGAAGTGGTGGTATATAGTTAGACTCAAACTTCCTCGTGAAGTGTCTCTGTAAATTCTAAGTTGAATTAGATTTACTTTTTAGCATAAGTTCCATTCATCCGGTATCCTATATGTTTGTAATGGGGTAAGGTATGGATGATCCTTAGTTGATTGTTTCCCTTGGGTGGTATTGGTATCTTGGATCCTTTTTCCCTTATGGTGGTCTCGGTGAGGATCTTGGATTGATAAGTTCGTCGGTTGAGAATGAAAGGTGTGGCTCCAGAAAAGGTTCCATGGTGAAACCTAAAGACCGAGAAAGCCAATTGGGATGCAGAAGTGGATATGGGGAACAAGGATCTGCGTTGGTTCTTTATTATGGTAAATTCATACGGAGTGTATGTGTTATTCAACACATATTTTTCTTCTAGTTTAGATAAAGGTGTGGAATGGTTCCTCTTGGAACTCTTTTTTCTAACTTAGTTGGAGGTCGAAATGAAGTTGTTTCGGTTTAAATCGTGCTTGGATTATGTGATAATTTTCTTATCACAGTTTGTGTCCTTTCCTTCTATTTTGATTGAAGGAAAGTTTGGTGTGTGTTAATGTGTTTCCTCATGTTTATCCTATCTTTACCCGTCATTGGAGGATGAATGATCCTAGTAGGAGAGACTGAAGTATCCTAAGTCTAGGACACATACAAAATTTCCTTAAGTTTTTGACTTACTGGACTTGGTTTGACTCAAGGGAGTCACTCGTACGCTTGGATACGAGTTAAGGGCTGTCATGGGGGTTTACTCATACCCTAGGCAGTATTTTGGGCTTGGATACTACCTAAAATATGACTCGTCAAGGTAAGAGTCTTATAGGAACATACGAGTGGTGCAAGGCAAGTCGTATAGTCCATGTTTGAGTTGTTTTGTGGAATCTTCCCATGGTACGGTTGGTGGGTATGATTGGGGGAGGAGGGTAAATCGTACCCATAGGTACGATTTAGGGAGGTGTGGGTCATATAGAAACCAATATTTAAGGTCATGGAAAGGTTTGGGTACGAGTTAGGGTACCACTCGTGCCCTAGGATACGGATGGTAATGGTGCATCGTACCCTAGAACCTGGGTTCTCATTTTATGTTAATAGTTGTTTGGACATATTCCACTTCTAAAACGTTATTTCCTCATGTAATATTACCCTTTCTGGCCTTCCATAACACTTGTTAAAAGATTAAAACACTTCAAATATACTCTCAAACTCACTATTGAAGATTGGAGGCTAGGGTTTCTTCATATGTTCTTCAAAGGGCTCAAAGGTCAATATTTCTTCTGTGAATCCTCATGTATAAGGCATGTACTCCTTCCCTTATTCTTATTTCAAACTAAAGGCATGTGTATTGTGTTTTAAACATTCATTTATGAATCATGAGTGGTGGCTTTTGAAATATATGTTGAGAGTCTTGATGCATATAGTTTGGTATTAGTTTAAAGTATGTTTGTACACGTTTTTGGTGATGGTTTACATATGTGGTTGGTTATTGGTTATGTTTTAACAAATGGTATTGGTAAAGGTATGCCCTCAATGTGTTCTATAAAATGCCTTTAGTTTTGCTTAGGATTGCCCATTAAAACAAGGCCCTAGTTCAGGTATGTCACTATGCCACCCATTCAAATCAATATCATAATGCCCCAATTCAGTCCCAAAAACCATCAATTAAAACATGAATAATCCATTTAAAACATTGGAAAGGAAATTCAAGTAATAACAATCAAAACCCCTCTATCCAATTTCAAACCCATCAATTAAAACACAAGAATATTGATTAAATAAATACCACAATGTAAAATTTAAGTTGAGGGATGAGCAACATGGCTAAAATATAGAGAAAATTGAAGAGAAATAAAATTATGGAGCTTAGACGATGAATTCTCCATAAAACCCTTGAGCTAACTTGGGTTGAAAATTAAAGAAGAAAAGAATGAAGTTTTATCTTTGAAAACTAAATGGAAAGGGGTCAATTTGATGACTTTAAGTCGTTTAAGGGGTAAAAGGACCAAAAGTCCCTCACCCCAAGTGGAAAAACTAAAAATAAACAAAAAATACGTAGCGGCATTATACACTTCTATCGCGGAGGTTAGCCTTTACGCCACACCCTTATGCGGAGGCTAGTGGCATGACACGCCACTATAATGGACGCTTACTACCTCGAGGTGCCAAACTGGCCTCGAACCCCTTTTCAAAATTTCAAAACTTCCCCAAAACACCATTTTAACACCCCTTAACATAATTCAAGTTAAAAATTTATGTTACGCACATGGTGGGGTCAAAAATAAAATGATTGAGATTTTATGGGGTCTTAAATTATCCCCC